>NC_040235.1:5210385-5235192 GCF_001444195.1 Xiphophorus couchianus | reverse complement strand
TAATACATATTCCAATAAACTAAATGAAGACTCACCAGAGCTTCTTCGCTTTTCTTCAACATCATTCTAGCACCGCCATCCTCCTGAATATAATAAATATAATATAATATAATAGAAGAGAAGAGAAGAAGAGAGAAGAGAAGAGAAGAGAAGAAGAGAAGAGAAGAGAACAGACGAGAAGAGAAGAGAAGAGAGAGGAGAGAAGAGAGAGAGAGGAGAGAAGAGAAGAGAAGAGAACAGAAGAGAAGAGAGAGAACAGAAGAAAGGAGAGAAGAATAGAAGAGAACAGAAAGAAGATAAAGAAGAGAAGAAAGAGAAAACAGAATATAAGATAAGATAACAAGATAATAATATAATAGAATAAATATAACATCAATAATATAATATAACATAATATAATAAATAATATAATATAATATAATATATATAAATAATATATAATTAACATGTTAAGTGGTCAGTATGATCAGGTGTTGTGTAGCCGTTGCTAAAGGCTAATTTTGCTGCTGTTTCAGCCTCATTGTGATGAAGTAAAACATTGTGACTAGAGTAACTAACTTTTAGACAAAGTTAGTAGTAACATTTTGAACTGTGAGTATTCCAGAATTAAAACGGTTTAACCAAAAATATTTCGTTATACATGTGAAAGTAAAGTGACAGCAAGATATTATAAACAAACAATGTTCATGGCAACATTCCTGACAGGCTGTTTACCTCTTTCACATGGAGTTTCTGACTCCTGTTGCCTTTAAGCCCTCTGAGCCTTAAAGGGGGGCCTTCAAAATAAAAGCACGCGAGTGGAAGATTTCAAAATTCTTCGCAACTTCGGTGAAATTATTAGGTGAGACGAATGTGACTGTCACCAGTATTGGGGGGGTGATACGTCCCCCGGTTCCTCTGCCTATGGAAAAATAACATTTTATTGATAAAGTAGAGGGATGATATCAGCCCATCAGATGGTTTAGAAGAGGGAGAGGAAGCATCATGGGACTGCAGAGGTCCTTCACCTGATCCTGGTTGTTGGGACAAGAACTTTGTTACTGAACTTAAGGACATTTTTCATGTTTCTGTACGTAAGTAGATTTAATGGTGGGAACTTTTACTCCACTACATTTTACAGTATCTGTACTTTCTACTTCACTACATTTCTATAAAGCGTTGCGTTACAAGTTACATCCAAGTCGCTTTGCTCTTTTTGATTTGTTCTTTAGTTTGAAAGTAATCAATGATTCTGGTGCTGCCTTTGCCTCCCTGATATCATGAACTGCTAGCTTTCAAAAATTCACCATCAAATCTGAAAAACATATCGAGGAAAGTTAAGCTGCTAAACGCTGTCTGAGTTTTGGGTGTTAAACTGATTTAGGTTAGAGAAGTTTTATGTAATCTTACCAGCTTCTAGTTTAAATCGACTGCAATAAATAAAACAATTAAATAGTTGTAAGCAGCTGAACTGGCAGTAACATTGATTACTGCGGTCGGGGCGCATGGAGCGCAGCGTCTCCTGCCATGAATGTCCCAGTAACGTTAAACTCCTCCACATCCTGGTTACTGAATTAATGTGAATAATCTCCATCTCATATTTACATTTACAGTCATATTCAATAAATTAGAATATTGGTTCCCATGAGGCTCGTTGGTAGGATTTTAAAACAATTTAAGCAGATATTAAACATATTTTTCATCAGACCCAAATTTCTACATTAAGGTTTTTTATTGGTCTGTAATCTGATCAGAAATGTCATGTTTTCATTAACTGTAAGTGTCAGGAAACGGTGTGAGGTAGTGAAGGCAGCAGGCGGGAGACCCAGGATGTGAAGAAATAAATGTTTTTAATGAAAAATGTCCAAAAATTACTCAGTCCACCAAATCCAAAAGCCGGGCAGCACGGCCGGGCGGAGCCTGGGCTGGACGCCGGTAGCAACCGGTACATGAAGGATGAGACGAGAGACTGGGCACACAGACTATAGGGAACAGGAAGCCAGGTGAGACGAGGACCCAACAGAGACACAAGTGACACTAAATACACAGAAGGTAATCGGGGAATGAGACACACCTGGGAATCATCAAAGGGAGGACAGGACAGAGACTCAAAATGAACACAGATCATGACAGTAAGCAACAAATCATGATAATTTATAAATAAAAGCTTTAAAACAGTTTGTGGGGAATTAATCTGTATGATGTGTTTAACTTGTGAGCCGAGTTACTGAAATACATTTATAAATATTCTAATTTACTGAAAATGATTGTAGTTAAGGACTGTTAGAGAGACGCAGGTCATCCTGATATTCTGATGCATAGAATCACAAATCTAAATCTAAACTGTCACAGAGAGTAAACACAATAAAACATGATTTATCTGCAGCTTTAAATGGCTCATTACTGATGTAGTACAATTAATGTGATCGGTACACTTAATGATATTGTATTAACCATTAGGTAAAACATTCAGCAAGTACTTTTACTTTAATAATTTAAATATTTTAAATACTTAATCAAGTAAAAATGTTAATGTGGTTCTTTTACTAGAGAACATTTTTGTCTGTTATTTGTACTTTTACTTCAGTACATTGTTTGAGTTCTTTCTCCACCTCTGGTGAGCAGCCAGTAGGTGGCGCTAGAGTCAGGAGGAGGCAGCCTGGAGAAAAGGCTGTTCCTCCCTGATCTGTTTCCAAGCAGTCAGAGTGTAGAAGTTGAGAGCTGGAGAAGTTTCCTCCTGTTGCTGCAGCAGCAGAGATGTTCTGCTTCATGGACTAAATCAGGTTGGAAAGAGGAGAGATCTTTACTGAGCTGCTGGATAAAAGCTTCTGAAACATTTCAACTCTTTCTGGAAACTAATGAGACATAAAAACAATGGATGTTTTTACCATCCAGACCTTTAGAACCAGTTCAGGTCAATAATTATATTCTTCTTCTTATAAGCTTCTTCTTGGCCTCTGATTGCAACAGCAGGACAATCCAACATTTTAGTCTGACTTCATCTGGAAATATTTCTTTGACCCTGAATCAGTTTGAAGGCAGGCCAGCTCCTCATCAGAGCTGAGATCTTCTCTGTCCTCCATGCTGGAAATGTACAAGTCCAGCAGCTCCTGATCAGTGACATCAGAGCGTGACATCATCAGTAGAACGATGATGTCATTTCCCTCTCAGAGCAGCTTGGAAATCTGAGAGGAAAGATGCAAACAAAGACTCTCTGGACTGTTGGATCTGCTGGTTCTGGTTCCAGATGCTCCTTGGACACTTTCACAAGCCATTACTGCAGCTGCTGGATTCAGGATGCTGCTTCTTCTTCTTGGTCTCATTGTAAATGTGTGCAGCAGCGCCACCTGGTGGTGTTGGTTGGTAGAGGAAGTGCTGAAAGGTTGGAGGTGTTTGTCAGAGGTGTGTGATGATGGAAGCCTCTCCCTGGTTTGTGAGTCTGAGCTCAGAGATCAAATCTCTGATTCTTGTTGAACTCTTTGTTGAATGTGATGCAGCTTCTCCTTTTTAATGTTTGTATTTCTGGATATTACAGTGAGGCCACAGCAGGTTTTCAGCAGCAGGGCTGTTTAGTGTTTCATTCCTTCATCTGTGTGTGGGAGTGTGGATGGAACAGGTATCCAGGTGTTGTGTCAGAGTTTAGATTGATTGTATTTTAATGCTGATTATTAAATCAGGTTGAGCTTCCAGAAATGTTTCCTTAGTTTCCTGATGTCCTTTTAGGCTTCAGTGAGTTTCTTCAGGTTGTTACTGAGGGATTTCCTTTCTCCTCTCTGTTGGAGCTTTTCCTGTGTTTGGAGAAATGAGTTGTGCTGCAGCAGCACCAACTGTCCTTCCTACATCCACTGCAGTTTGCAATCCAAATGTTGGACTGTTCCTGTCTCAGTGGAGGACAATGTGTGTCTGAGAGACATGTAATGTCCATGTTTGCTGCTGAAAGAGACTGATGGTCTGACCCCCCTCCTCCTTTCAGGGTGGAGCCTGCTGGAGTCCCATTCTTGACACCAGGTGTGAGGAAGTGTAAGTGTGTTTTTCATCTGATTCATGACAACAAAGCAGCTCACATTCAACCATCTTCAAACTGTCACATCACTCATTCAGGAGTCATCATCAAAGTGTCAATAAATGATCAATAACTGCAGCTGGATTGTGTTTGTTCTCTCCATCAGATTCCTGTCAACTCACCATCGACACAAACACAGTGAACAGAAAACTCAAACTGTCTGAAGACATCAGGAAGGTGACATATGTGAAGGAGCTTCAGTCATATCCTGATCATCCAGACAGATTTGATTGTTATCATCAGCTGCTGTGTAGAACTGGTTGACTGGTCGCTGTTACTGGGAGGTTGAGTGGAGAGGAGAAGTTTATATATCAGTGAGTTACAGAAGAATCAGGAGGAAAGGAACAGTAGAGACTGTTGGTTTGGATGGAATGATCATTCCTGGAGTCTGAGCTGCTCTGATGTTGGTTACTCTGTCTGGCACAATGACATAGAAACTCGTCTCTCTTCCTCCTCTGTTTCTAACAGAGTAGCAGTGTATGTGGACTGTCCTGCTGGCATTCTGTCCTTCTACAGAGTTTCCTCTGACTCACTGATCCTCCTCCACTCCTTCAACACCACATTCACTGAACCTCTGGTTCCTGGTTTGGGTTCTGTGGCTCAGGTCCGGTTCCTCAGTGTTTCTGTGCTGATTTGAGTCTAAAGAGTCTAAAGATTTTCCTCCTGTCAGAGAAACTCTCTCACTGTTGAACAGATAGTTCAGTCTCTACAATCTGTTTCTTGATGAAACAATTTGATTGAATCCTTGGAAACTTTTTTCTTCCAGTCCTAAAAAGATGGAAGCTGGGATTATTCCAGGATTATTCCAGGAATATTCCAGGATCCTCATGTTTTTCTGTTTTTTCCAGTCAAAGCTTCACACTGAATATCAAGATGTTGTTTCTCTTATTTTTTCCTTTCATTCATCAGATTTCATTGAAATGTTGATCAGTTTTTCTCAATCACTGAACATTTTCTGTTTCTATCGGCTCCTATTTTTCTAAACATGTCAGATTTGAATATTAAATCTTCCTTTGTAAATTTGCTGCAGTTTTTCTTCATGTGTTTTAGAGAAGTAAAAACATTTTTTCTGCATTTGGTTCATTTGCTGCTCATTCTGTTCTTTTCCTGGTCAAATTTAAATATTTACATTAAAAAGATTTTTTCATCAACTTGCCTTTCAGAAAGTCCTGATTTAAAGTCAAACATTCCCATCCCATGAAGGTCAGAGGTCAATGCTTTGAAGCCTAAAGTGGAAAATCTTCATATTTTCTGTTTCATTCAGAACTTCTACCTGAAACTCAGAACCTGCAGAACATTTTTCTCTTTGGAGGAAAAATCCCAGGAACTGGAAGATCAGAGCAGAATGAAAACTGGAGATCAGTGTTGGACAGAAAAGGTCTGATCGCTGCATCTCTGCTATATTTTACATTTAAATCTGATAACAAAAGTAAACCTGTTTTTAGTGAATAAACCAACATGGATATGACCCGCCACAGCGCCAACGTGGGCCACACCTGATTCAACCCAAACCGGAAAATAAAGGATTTAATTGGAAAAAGCAAAACCCAGTAAAATCAGCAGCTGGTTGTGATTAAAATGCAGTTTGTTGCAGAGGTTCAAACTTCCTGATGGTGACCTCTCCTCCGTCCCTCACCTTGTCTGGCCGGTTTTAATCCTCACTGCAGTGTTAGACTGGAGCTCATCTCTCAGATTAACCAGATTAACACTGAGCTGCAACAGGAACCAAACGTCTCTCCTCCAACTTATTTCACTGATTAATAACAAGGTTGGATAAAAACATTGAGCTGAGCTTCTCATTCCTTAAAGAGTCATGAAGAAAGACTCACCCTGGAACTGCAGAAAAGAAGTTAGAAAGTTTAAAAATAGATGGAAAAAACTTTATAAATATATTCTAATAAGTGATTTAATTATCTATTTTTGTATCTTTTAATGTATAAAACTGTATAAAAAAGGTTTAAATGGTTAAAAATCTTCAGAATGAGCCAATTTTTAACCTGATTAATCATCACAATAATTCTTTGTTGGACCATCGCTACGCGGTACTGAGGAGGAAACTTTAAAAAAGTTTTAATGTAACTTTCTCTATGTCCTAACATGAGATAATCTGAGAGAACAAATGGAGTTCCTCTGCCTCCTCCCTGTGTTCTGCTGAATTACTCTACTGGGTCAGAAACAAGCCATCAGAACCAGAACAATTAGCCGTGAGCCTGCAAGTATTGGACATGTTTTTGTCTAAATGAGGTGATTTTATGGCTCCATTTTGCCAGATCACATAGTAGCATTTCTACCTAAAGCCAAACATTAACAGCCAATCCATGTGATCGGTATCTGTGATCGGCAGTGATCGGACCTCATGGTGATCAGAACCGGCAGGAAAAACCCTGATGGGAGCGTCTCTACCCAGGAGTAATATGATGGTTTAGAAGTTCATTGAAATCTTTTCCGTTTTGAAAGAAGCTCACATTTGGGGAACTTGTGAATGATTACATTATTTATCATACTTGGTTCTGCTTAAAATAATTCAATTCAACTGAATTATTCTATTGTCATTATTGTTCTTACATTTGGGAGATTGAACATTTCTGTTTTTATTAGTTTTTAAAATAAAACTTTAAAAAGTTCAGAAAATAAAATCAATCTACTGAACTTTCTGATTTTATGAGGATCTGTTTGAAATGTTTGTTACAAAGTTGATTATTTTTATGTGAATTAAATTGGTGTTTAATTTGTGTTTTTAGTAATGAACTGTTACTGGATGTAATACTATTTTTATTTTTTAAAGGATTTTGACCCGTTTACTGGCCGACATTTATTCTATAAATCATTTGGTGACCAATTATAAAGTAAATGTATTGAACTAAAAATGGAATATCTAATTTCTGGAGCAGAAATATTAATCACTAATACAGTTTCCTCAAGTGACTGGAGTTTATTTATTTTTAACACAGTTTGATGAAATGGTGAAGAAAAATATAAGACAATTATAAATAAAACTGGCTCAATTTTTAAGGAAAAACTGTCATAATTGTCAGAAAAAGTCAAACAAAATTAAAAACTTTGTTTTTAAACACCTTAAATAAAATTCAACTTATAAAAAATGTAATACATCATCGTTCACCTTCTCAGATCTATCAGATCCTCATTGAACCTGATGTTTGTAGTTTTAGTCAGAAGCTCTCCCAGATGTTCCAGATGAGAAGATCTGAGCATCTGGTTTGGGAACCATGAATCCAGATCTCATCACACATATAGCAGATGAACTTCTAACTTTTTCTCCTCAGTGAGAAAAACCACTGACTGTGGCCTCAATAACTTACAATAAATTAAATCAAACGACTTCACTAAAAATACCAGAACTTCAGCTGCTGGGATCTGAACATACAGCCTCACAAATTCCTCCTTGTTGCATCTGCAGAGAAATCTACACAAGTTCATCAGTCATTTGGATCTGTCTGCAGGGGCGTCACCAGGAATCTTGGGCCCCATGACAAAAAATTAGATTGGGCCCCCCATGCAGCTGCTGTTACCATTTTTTGAGTCTATTTGACCCATAAAAAGCGTCACAATATTAAAGGCTTGTAACTGCCTTGCTTTCTTTGGTCCAAAACTGATACTAGCACAATATTTACTGCTCATGAATTTTACATGCAACAATCTGCAAGTAGGTTGCTTAAATTTTTTCTATTAATTTTAGATTATTGAAATGTCTCTCCCCATGAACAACAGTCACAGACAACATGCAAAATATACATTCCATCCATCCATCCATTTTCTGTTCACCCTTGTCCCTAATGGGGTCGGGAGGGTTGCCGGTGCCTCTCCAGCTACGTTCCGGGCGAGAGGCGGGGTACACCCTGGACAGGTCGCCAGTCTGTCGCAGGGCAACACAGAGACATACAGGACAAACAACCATTCACACACACACACACACCTAGGGAGAATTTAGAGAGACCAATTAACCTGACAGTCATGTTTTTGGACTGTGGGAGGAAGCCGGAGTACCCGGAGAGAACCCACGCATGCACAGGGAGAACATGCAAACTACATGCAGAAAGACCCCGGCCGGGAATCGAACCCAGGACCTTCTTGCTGCAAGGCAACAGTGCTACCAACTGCACCACTGCACTGTGCAGCCCGTATACATTCCAGACTTCTCAAAAAAATGCTGTGTAGTTGCATTTTATTCAAGGTGCAATATATAACTTTAATCAAAAATATGTTTTCTCCATATTTGTTAAAGCTGTCACCATGTTGTGACAGTTTGCTATGAAACAGATAAAATGTGATTGGGAAAAGACAGGGGAAAATGATTTTTCACAGATTATCTTTCATACCATACTGTCACAACATAATGACAGTTTTAACAAATATGTAAAAAAGTATATATTTTCTTTATTAAACTCTCATAGTGCACCTTTAAATTCACTTAAGATAAGATAAGATAAATCTTTATTGTCATTGTCACAAGGACAACAAAATTTAAAAGGTGCCATCAGTCAGTGCATATGCTTAAAAACAAAAAATAACTGTCTCACAATTCACACACAATGTAAGAAATAACAAATAACTGGTAAGAAACCCCCCCAAAAAACTAATCGGGTAGAAACTGTCTCTGAGACGGTTGGTTCTGGTTCTGGTTGCTCTGTATCTTCTGCCTGAAGGCAGCAGTGTGAACAGAGAATGTCCGGGGTGAGAAGTGTCCTTTGTGATGTGTTGTGCTTTTCTTAGACAGCGGTCGCTGTGCAGGTCCTCCAGTGAGGGGAGAGGGCAGCCAATGATTTTTTGGGCTGTATTCACAACCCTTTGGAGAGCTTTCCTTTGAGCCGTAGTGCTGCTGTTATACCAGACGCAGATACAGTAGGTCAGTATGCTCTCTATGGAGCACTTGTAGAAGGACACCAGCAGCTTCTCCTTGATGCTGTTCCTCCTGAGAACCCTCAGGAAGTTCAGTCTTTGCTGGGCCTTTTTTATCAGCTCCAAGGTGTTCATGTTCCATGTGAGGCCCTGCTCAATGTGGACCCCCAGGAAACTAAATCATAACATTTTAAAGTATGCACTTTCATTTTTTTACTTTCTTGTTACTAAATATTACAAATGTTTCCATAATTTAGTGTTAATCTAGTTTTGTCTCATCATTAATATTTGTAATTCTCCTTCCATTAAACTGTTGCTGCTCCAAACTGACCAGATCAAAATAATGTATCAGCAAATATTAGATTCATTGCATAAATCATTTATGTAAAGTAAGAAAAGTTTAGGACCCAGTTCTGACCCTTGTGGTTTTCCACAGGTAACTTCTAGTCAATCAGAATTCATATTATTTGTACATTTTGATTTCTTGAGTAACTTTTACCCAGGAATGTGAAAAGCCTCATGATTCAGAAGTAAGAAAGATAATAATTATATAAAATATATATTGGAGACAGTATATAGGAGCTTTAGTAATAATCTATATTATAATAATGTGTGATTTCAGCTGCAGTATTGTGGTGATATCAGGAACTACTGATTATTTATTTAGATCTTTCTGATTATTTCCTGTTTGTATTTCTAGTCAGACCAGTTACTGCAGCAGGAATCAGCTGTTCTTTTCTCTGGACTCTTTTCTCCTCATGATTCCATCATGAAACATTTTCATCAGAACTTCTCTCCTTCCTCATGAAGGTTTTATCAACCTGCCTCTAATTTCACTGCAGACTTTCTGCTGCTCTGAAAGAAGAAACTAAAAATCATGTGAGTTGTGATGTCATCAGTCCCACCACATCCCTCACATTTACTTTCAGTTTAGATTCATTTTGTTGTTCATATTTTCTTCATCAACTCTTTGGATCATTTGAACAAACTGTAAGTTTTCTTTATTTTCCTTCTTGAACTTTGACCTCAGGAACTTTCTTGTTTGTTTTTGCTCTCTGATGTTTTTAGAAAACATCCACTTCTGATTTCTGGTCAAAGTTTCATCTCTTCCTTTTATTCTTCAGGATTATTAGAATATTGATGAACTGCAACCAAACAACATGAACAGCTGATGTTTCTTTGGTTTTTCTCTGATCAAACTATTTTATGTTTCTATTTGCTGGATTCAAACTTTGAGTGATGTTTCCCAAAAAAAGGATAGAAGATTAAACCATGAATTATCAGGTATCCTGACTTAATTAAACCTTGATTTGGTTTCACAAAACCAACAGCACATATGTTACATGGTAATTAATCCTCTGCCAGTAACCTGCTGCTCTTAGTTCAGCCTGGTGGCCCAAACCCATCAGAATCCAATGTGTTTGTCAGTAATTACACCTTCTTGTCTGCATGTCTTGATCTTTTTTCCCTCCCTGAAATAAAATGATGCAAATTCATTCTGGCATTCAGTCATGTACTATTATTATTTTTAACATTATGATGGTAGAAAACACTATTTTCAAGGTTATAAAGATTTATGTTACTGTTTGTTTCTGAAGACTGCTGTTCTAACCTTGTCTAAGGACACAGTGTGAAGCTGCAAAAAACCTCTGCGTATGAAAAACAACATGTTGTTAATATAAAAACAGGACATGTGGTTTGGGAGAAGGAGAAATGACGGAGAAATGAAGTTGCCCCAGTGAGCAACTCAGCTACCTGGTGCATTGCAACAGCCTGGGTTACTGATCTGTGGGAGAATGAGGGAGGAGAGCCGGCGACGCCAGCATCTCAGTGGGGAGCCAGATTCACATGACAACAATTGTTCTCACTGATAAACCTCAATGGCAAATCAAGACAGCCAAACTCATGATCAGCCAAACTTATGATCAGAGTGCAACTTCTCCAATGTTTGTTCCTTCTGCCGTTAAGTTTCAGGAACTGCAACTGAACTGTTTCTCTCAGCAAGAATCTCTTCTTGTTTGTGGTTCTGCTCACACAATATCTGAGTCTGAGTGTTTACAGCAAGGCATTTCCTTGTATGAGACAGGCAGCATCTCAATGGGCAGAACAGCTGCCAAAGTTTTCTAAAATCATGATATACCAGATAACCGCCAAGTCCAAAAAGCAGAAATCCTGTTATCAAAAGTTGAGTTATATATACACTGCTCAACAAAAATAAAGGGAACACTCAAATAACACATCCTAGATCTGAATGAAAGAAATATTCTCATTGAATACTTTGTTCTGTACAAAGTTGAATTTGCTGACAACAAAATCACACAAAAATCATCAATGGAAATCAAATTTATTAACCAATGGAGGCCTGGATTTGGAGCCACACACAAAATTAAAGTGAAATAACACTACATGCTGATCCAACTTTGATGTAATGTCCTTAAAACAAGTCAAAATGAGGCTCAGTATTGTGTGTGGCCTCCACGTGCCTGTATGACCTCCCTACAACGCCTCGGCATGCTCCTGATGAGGTGGCGGATGGTCTCCTGAGGGATCTCCTCCCAGACCTGGACTAAAGCATCCGCCAACTCCTGGACAGTCTGTGGTGCAACGTGACGTTGGTGGATGGAACGAGACATGATGTCCCAGATGTGCTCAATCGGATTCAGGTCTGGGGAACGGGCTGGCCAGTCCATAGCTTCAATGCCTTCATCTTGCAGGAACTGCTGACACACTCCAGCCACATGAGGTCTAGCATTGTCCTGCATTAGGAGGAACCCAGGGCCAACCGCACCAGCATATGGTCTCACAAGGGGTCTGAGGATCTCATCTCGGTACCTAATGGCAGTCAGGCTACCTCTGGTGAGCACATGGAGGGCTGTGCGGCCCTCCAAAGAAATGCCACCCCACACCATTACTGACCCACTGCCAAACCGGTCATGCTGAAGGATGTTGCAGGCAGCAGACCGCTCTCCACGGCATCTCCAGACTCTGTCACGTCTGTCACATGTGCTCAGTGTGAACCTGCTTTCATCTGTGAAGAGCACAAGGCACCAGTGGCGAATTTGCCAATCCTGGTGTTCTCTGGCAAATGCCAAGCGTCCTGCACGGTGTTGGGCTGTGAGCACAACCCCCATCTGTGGACGTCGGGCCCTCATACCATCCTCATGGAGTCGGTTTCTAACCGTTTGTGCAGACACATGCACATTTGTGGCCTGCTGGACGTAATTTTGCAGCTCCTCCTGTTCCTTCTTGCACAAAGGCAGAGGTAGCGGTCCTGCTGCTGGGTTGTTGCCCTCCTACGGCCTCCTTCACGTCTCCTGGTGTACTGGCCTGTCTCCTGGTAGCGCCTCCAGCCTCTGGACACTACGCTGACAGACACAGCAAACCTTCTTGCCACAGCTCGCATTGATGTGCCATCCTGGATGAGCTGCACTACCTGAGCCACTTGTGTGGGTTGTGGAGTCCGTCTCATGCTACCACGAGTGTGAAAGCACCACCAACATTCAAAACTGACCAAAACATCAGCCAGACAGCATAGGTACTGAGAAGTGGTCTGTGGTCCCAACTGCAGAACCACTCCTTTATTGAGTGTGTCTTGCTAATTGCCAATAATTTCCACCTGTTGTCTATTCCATTTGCACAACAGCAGGTGAAATTGATTGTCAATCAGTGTTGCTTCCTAAGTGGACAGTTTGATTTCACAGAAGTTTGATTTACTTGGAGTTATATTGTGTTGTTTAAGTGTTCCCTTTATTTTTTTGAGCAGTGTATATATACATCTTAAAAATCCTCAACCAACAATATGGACAGATGCAGGGTCTTCCTCTTCCCCCAGGAATTCATCATGTATCCAGATGTAAATGTCCTGGTGGGGCAGGAAGGCTCTCCTTTGCTCATTCTCCTCATCAAACCCAGATCCATAGTTTACAGTTAGGAAGACATGCAGAGAGATGATCCAAAAGTGATAGTACAATACACAGAGCAGAACGCAGAGCAGATGAGGAAAGTAATAGGAGAATAAAAGCATCTGCTTCACTGAGAAAAAGAGAAAAAAATAAACACTATCAGGTCCGCACATTATAATATTGACTTCCACTACTGATTTATAAATTTAAAGTTGTTTATTTGAGCAAATGGTTGGCATGATTATGATGGTTTTTAGTTAGAAATTGTATGAAAATTTAAATTCTGAGCAAATTATGCATTCAATCAATCGACTGTTGTTTACTATTTTAGCAGTTGTTTTATTGCCTTGAGTATGATGTTCTTCAATTCCTTATAATCTTCCATCAAAAGATGTTATTTGTTCGATGTGCGGTTTGGCGAATGTCATTTATCTAGCGTAGCATCAGTGAGTCTGTGACCGAACTCATGGTTTCTTTAAGACATTTATTAACACATATTCATCTGATTTATTTAGGCCTGGCTCAACATAGTCACAACTCCTTAGTTTGGTTTGGATTTTGTGAAACGGATAAAACTAGAACGAACTAATGTGTCAAGCTTGGGTTTATGTCTCATCCTGGATCTGAATCAGACTTTTGTAAGAGAGCTCTCCACCATTAAATTCATATACAATAGTTTCCTGCTGCTTCCTTTCAAAATAAATTTTAAAAAGTGTTTGATTCAGTCAGAATATTAGTTTTTTTCAGATCACATAAGCCACTTGTAGTCTGATTTCACTGCAGATCTTCTGCTTCCTGGTTCTTCTGCTCTGAAAGAAAAAACTACAAACCAGGTGAGCTGTCCACAAGTGGAACAAGTCAGAGTTGGGCCGGGGGGCGGGGCTAATGACCGGGTCCTTTATACACAAATAATAAAGCTCATGATAATATAACTTTAAAACAGACATGCCTGCAACAGCGGAGCTTACAAGTTTCACCAACACAGACATTGTCATTCTGAAATTCATCAATCGGACATGAAGCAAAACAAACCAAGAGACAATAGAAACATCAGGCTGCTGGTCATTAATGATGACACAACACAAATTCAAAGCAGTTCAGAACAGCGGATAGCAATCGGATCATTTTGACACTTTATCAGTTTTAACTCAGAGCCCTGAAACAACATTAACATAGCACAATTACAAATTACAAAAACGCTACAACATTAACAAAATGGAAGAGGTTTGTCCCAGTGTGAGACCTGAGAAATCGCTGATTGGACAATAGGCATTAATACGTAAATACGCTGAGTCCTACTTACGTCACCGCCATCTTGAAAGTGGCAGTGGAGAGAAAGTGCTGCATGGACTAGTTTCAACCGTTTTATAGTACAAAGTGGACCCACCTCCTTTACCTTTCACAGGTAAGAATTAAAGATAATAATATAAATTTACAAGCAGAATTTCTTGACTTTGTGGCCGGTACTGTGCATTTCTGTGGTGGAACAAACTTCCAACTTTTGTTTTTGCTCTCTGACGTTAACTTCTGATTTCAGCTCAAAGTTTCATCTCTCTGCTGTTTGAAGGTTAATTTACAAGATTAATAAATTATTGATGAACTAAAATCAAATACGACAAACAGCTGATGTTTCTTTTCTTCTCTGGACAAACTGCTTCATCATTTTATTTCATGGTGTCAAACTCTGGTCTCCACCATTAAAGTTAGAAACAACAATTTCATGTTGCTTACATTTAAAATGAAAAATTATTTTTAATATTTAGTCTTAGATTCAGCCGGATTATTAAGTAGTTAATTTATGATGAAACATATAATACACTTATAGAGTTTATAATTAACTAACTAAAATACTTCCTGTTCAGGTTGAATCAGTGAATGTAAATGTTGCTCCATGTCTCCATCTAGTGGACTGATAGTAGAAGTGCAGCAGCTGATGGCAGCTTCCTCTGCCTCTCTGCTGTCTGACTGCATTCACCTGACACTGATATGAAGCAGAGAAGAAGAGCCAATCAGAGGAGGAGCAGCTGATCTTTTTCCAGCTCTAATGATGTAAAGGATGATCAGAGTTGATGTGCAGATGAATGATGTGTTTCCTCTGCAGGTGAAGGTAGAAAGTGTGTGTGAGCTGATGTGAATTCAGCAGCATGGATCAGTGTGAGGACAGAGAGGAGGGAGTCCCTCCCTCTAAAACCACTCTGTGTGGGGAAGATGAGAGCCAGAGCAAAGGTCAGAGGTGAGGTCACCATCTCTAACTGTCCACAGCCCTTTTCACACAGCGTTCACTATATCAGGCCAGAACAGACGTGATGATGAAGCTGCTGCTGCTCCTCTTTGCTGCTTCATCCAGACTGAACAGATTAAGTTTTAATCATCATGTTTCTGTCAGGATCCATCAGAGACTCAAACCAGAACCAGAACCAGAACCCAGTTGTGTGTCCTTGAAGAGTGACAGGTCAAGTGATAAACGCATTGACTTTAAATCTCCTGGATCTCCACCATCAGAGAGGTGAGCTGTTTCTAACTGCTGTAACTGTTCAATATTTATCTGTCATTGTGGCCATGTGACAATAACATTATCATGATATTACACAGAATTTCAGGTTATTTTATTTTTATATGTATTACATCAATGACATTGATGTCTCCAAGATAACATGGTACCATGGAGACAGTGAAGTCCAAATGTATAATTGGTACTGCAAAAATTAGTGAAATAATTTCTTTGTGATAATCAGGTCCATTTAGATCTACAATCTTTACCCAGAGCTTCCCCAGGTCCATGTAGTTTAGAGTAATCTCAATATTTGATCTGATGTTTCCCTGAGATCCATTTAATCATCATTCAGGTAGTGACACTGCCCCCTACTGGCCAGTTATTGACACCATACATAAGCAATTACTGCTGATGAATAACAGGGAAAAAAAATAAGCTGAATAAATTCACTTTACAATCAGGACAAATTTGCATAAACTATTATATTTCTATAACCATTTAGCCACAAACACTTAATTGCATTTTCTTCTGTTTGGCATCAACTTAACCCTCCTGTTATGTTGCAGGTCAAATTGACCCGTTTTAAAGTTTTGTTTGTTTTTTTAATAGTTGGAAGTATTTTCTTGCATGAAATTGTTTCTATTTGTCTTAATAGGTGCATAATAGGTAATATTAACTGAAAATGTATTCATTTTACACATTTGCAACCCCGGCTGCGTCTACTTTTTACATAAATAGTGTTTGGGTCAATTTGACCTGGCAGTCAAGTTAAAGTGCAAAAAAAGATTAAAAAATGTCCAATTGTCCAATATCCACATACATACATGCACACACACATAAGCTTCTCACTATTCTTTTAACTTCACTAGGAAACTGAGCCAACCATGAGAAACAACTCATTTAAAGTTTAACTCACTTTCACACAAACACAAAGAGCCTAGCATAAATGTTTGGCTGTTGAACTGGACCGTTCAAGCTAATTTTCTATTAGCAGCTTTACAAATCTTTTACATTAAATTTACATTACCAAGGTACATTAAGACAAACTTTTATCTTGGATTTTTTCTATTCTTCCTGTTTCTTTTCTCTCTCCCTGAAGGATAAGTCATTTTTGAGACATTGTTTTGCTAACTTAACTTCTGACCAAAGCTTTGGACGTTTGGATGCTCACTGCACGGCAGCTCATGTTACCGGCGAAGCATGTGGTACTTACTGTGGCCACCATTGGGCCCCAAGAGCAATATATTTGTTTTCTTTTTATCAATAAATAATGATTTCTACATACATTATCAAATATATATTACTGTAAAAAACAAATCACTTCAAAGTGAAATTGTGTGTTTTTGATGTTATGATGACAGAAATTATTACTAAAAATATATATAAAATATATCAGTTCCACTGAGGAGACCCCTTAGTGGTGTTGGGGCCCTAAGCAGCTGCTTAGTTTGCTTATGCATTGGGCTGGCCCTGACTGTATGCAAGCGTTTAGCTTGAAAAGCTAGCTGAAAAGTTCCTTTGTTAGTAATTCTATCACCAGGAGAAATTACAAGTTTTTTGTAGTATGTTTAATGTCTGCTAAAAAGTTATTTTTGAAAGGTATTATTAATCTGACAAGCCACATCAGGAATTATGTCCTAATTTATTGATACAGATTGTATGGCATTCACATGGACGTTTTGGCTTTATTCTTGGCACAGAAAAGGAAAAGATTTTCCAGTAACTGTGGGTGCATTAGCGCCTCCCACTCCTCCTTGTCCCCACCAACTTGCATGATAAAGTTACACCGTTGTGTGTGTGTGTGGTGGGGGGGGGGGGGGTGTATGTATGTAAGTAGGTATGTATGTAGGGGTGTGTGTGTGTGTGTATGTATGTGATTAATTGTCTTAAAAATATTGCGAGAAATGATAATATTATTTGAAGACCATTTTAATCTGCTATGTAATGATAATGACATAATGAGGCATCCTGCCAAAAATAATTAATATTACTTTATTACTTTATTTTCAAAACAACACTTAATACTGGAACTGGTAAACAAAATGAACAAAACAACCAAAAATAAAATGGACTCTCAGTCTGCGTTAACAAAAAAAAATGCTCTTGAATAAAAATTAAACACAACATAAAACCAAAGTGGAAATAAAAACTACATTCAACCAAGAGCACAGATTATGAAGTATGTATACTATATTGTCCTTGATAATTATAAGATAAGATAGATAAGATAAATCTTTATTGTCATTGTCACAAGGACAACGAAATTCAAAGGGTGCCATCAGTCGGTGCATATGCCCAAAAACAAACAATAACTGTCTCACAATTCACAACGCAAGAATCAACAAACAACTGGCAAAAAAAAAAAGTAAGAATAGCCACATTCTCACATACATCATTATGATGATTAATGGTTGTTTTTGATTGCATTTAGTTTTGTTATTGCTATCGGGTAGAAACTGTCTCTGAGACGGTTGGTTCTGGTTCTGGTTGCTCTGTATCTTCTGCCTGAAGGCAGCAGTGTGAACAGAGAAGGTCCGGGGTGAGAAGTGTCCTTTGTGATGTGTTGTGCTTTTCTTAGACAGCGGTCGCTGTGCAGGTCCTCCAGTGAGGGGAGAGGGCAGCCAATGATTTTTTGGGCTGTATTCACAACCCTTTGGGGAGCTTTCCTTTGAGCCGTAGTGCTGCTGTTATACCATATGCAGATACAGTAGGTCAGTATGCTCTCTATGGAGCACTTGTAGAAGGACACCAGCAGCTTCTCCTTGATGCTGTTCCTCCTGAGAACCCTCAGGAAGTTCAGTTATTAGATTTAGATAGAGTAGATGGACATATCCGACTACCTGATGCAGTAGTTCACTCCTCCCTTACACTAAGGAAATGAGGAAGGGAGTCAGTGAAAAGCACAGGAGTTGAGCCTTTTTTCATCCAGAGTCATCAATAGAAAGAGGAAAAGGCAGGAAGAAACGATAAAGGTGATGAATTAAAATGAGGTTGATCATTTTCATTTATCATTCGATTAATTGATTTATTGTTTATTGTGACAGGGCTTTGTATGTATATCTGTGTATGTGTGTGTGTATCTGACAACAGTTAAATAATTCCATCATAGGATTGCATTGTAAACCTGAAAACATTCAAAAATCAGCATAAAGCTTAAATCGCAATCATTGAAAAATCTTAAAAAATATCAAAATCCAAATCATTTGAAGACAGAAAACGAAAATTTTTCTTGAATTTTGTGGACTTTTGAAGATTTTATGGGGCTAAACTTTGCATAAAAGCTAAAATATTTCAAAAAGTACAGTAGTAAAATTTAGCAAAAGATATAGCACAGTTCTGCAGAAGGAGCCGAACATTTTGATAGATACATTGAAAAAAATAGTTAAAGTTTGCAGAAGTAAAGACCAAAAATCATCAACAGGATCTTAATAATGCATTCTCACTGATAGAAGAACATCAGTGAATAAAACAGGTCTGTTTAGATCCACATTCTTTACCCAGTGCATATCCGGGTCCATCTAGTAAACAGAAATATCAATATCTGATCTGATGTTTTACTGAGATCAATTTAATCATCATTCTTATAGTGATACTCCCCCTACTGGCCAGATATTGAGACCATAAGTAAAATAATACTGCTAGTGAATTACAGGAAACAAAATATTTAACCAGAATTAACATACATTTCTGCTATAACCTCTAAAATATATGTAAAGAATAAACAAATAAGGACATAGATATATTAAGTATTATACTGACATGAGACTTGAAGCACAAATATTTAAATGTGTTTTATCCTTTTCTCCATCAAACTATTTTCTTCCAGATGAAACAGACTCATTTATTTAGTTTAAGATTAATATTAACACACAAACATGAAGGCAGAAGTGAATTTCTTTTCTAGGTTGATATTTGGATTGTTCTTTAAATCTGACAGATTAATACTGAAAGAAAAAAAGTTTTAAATTAATTTCATGATTTCAGGTTCAACTCTGAGCTTCAAACATTATCCAACATGGTGGATTATCTCATGTGGATCTCATCCAGAACCAGATGGTTTATAATTGACCATCTGGTTCTGAATGAAGCTCCATCAGATTCTCCTCTCAGTCATTTCAAATCAACATGTTTGTTTCAGAATCAGATCTTTCTGCTCTTTAAACAAGGCTGGACATTATTCAGGAGGATCAATGATCAGGAACATGTTGGAGGATTGGACCGGTTCTGATGGGAATAATTTAAAACATCTGGTTGATGATCTGTTTGTGGAGTAGATTAAAAAATAATCTACTCCACAGAAGATTCTTAACATGAGTTTTTCTATCAGGATCCATCAGAGACTCAAACCAGAACCAGAGTCCAGCTGTGTGTCCATGAAGAGCAACAGGTCAAATGATAAACACATTGACTTTAAATCTCCTGGATCTCCACCATCAGAGAGGTGAGATGTTTCTAACTGCTGTAACTGTACGAACTGTTCAGTCTAAAAAGTTTTTATTTCAAATGTGTTTGTTGTGAGCTCAGCTCATTTCCCAGCATTTCTATGTTCATATGTGAAATCAGGGGCTCATCTACATACTTTCTGAGGTGTATGCAAACATGTTATCGGCGCATAGGCGCCGGAACAATGGGGACCAGAGGGCCATTGGCCCCACACTTTACAACCCTGGCCTGCCCGTCGGCTGGTCCCACCAGACATTTACACAGGCGGGCAAATCACTCGGGCAATCCGTGACTGACATGAGTCTGTGTTTATATACAGACAGAGGTACAGACTAAACCTACAGCACTGAGATCTGGACCAAATTTAAGGCTCCAGATCATAACAGTCACCCAAAGGTTTACACACATGCGGCAGCTTTGGGTCGGGTTGGGATCGTGAACCGGCCTCACATCTGAAAAAAGGCTTGAACTTTGATCAATTCTGCCTAAAAATTAAATGAGATTTCTGTATTTGTCACCATATATAGCACTGTGACAATGTTTTCTTTCTAATGGCATTGGGGTGACAAAAAATAAAAAGAACATCAGGCCATGTCCGTTTACGGGTCCGGACCAAATGCTCCCCCACACTTTGCGTAGAGCAGATCATTTTTGCTCAGGTTGAAAAATAATAGCATTATTCTTTTTTTCTTCTTTGCTCTTCCAAAAGCCAATCAGCCATCAGTAGCCATAAATATCAATTTGGAACAAACTTCCAGAAAACTGTAAAACAGCTGAAACACTGACTTCTTTTAAATCTCAACTAAAAACCCACCTGTTTAGGATTGTATTTGAAATGTAATCAATTACAAATTTATTGATGGAACCTGACTTAATGCTGTGTTTTGATTATTGATTCTATATTGCTTTGTGTTTCTGTGTTTGTAATGATGTAAAGCACTTTGAAATGCCTTGCGGCTGAAATGTGCTATACAAATAAAATTTGATTGATTCATTGATTGATTTAATTAAAACAGAAAAGAATTTTTTTTTATTTTTTATTATCTAATAAAAATGTTGTTACTATTAACAACATTTAGGAGTAATAAAAAAGTTATATTGTGTCAAAACATCTTGTAGGTAGCGAGTCTGTGTGAGTCTGTGGGGGTGAATACGCCAAAGCCTAAATGTTATTGATCAGTTTACTTTTGTAAATTTGGCAACTTGGCTCTTTTTCTGTAAGCTAAAAATGAATGAGTGGAGTTTGAATCCTCCCGTAGTTCTAAGAGCGGTCGTTTGGATCCTGCCAGAGCTTTTTACTGTGTGCACAGTTCTGGCGGTTTGCTGGTTTATGAGCTTTTTGTGTGTGTGTGTGGTTTGGTGAACTGAAGAGCTGACGGGTCACCCGGTTGGACAACTGTTTCACCGGGTGCTGGTGCATTCATACCAATGATGTAATGATGACAAAACCTTCATACAAACACAGTGTTTTAATACCGTCGATCTCTGTATTCAGCTGTTCTTAGGTCGGTTGCAGGTATTTATCCCCTTTTACATTTTTCCAGACTCCTTTTCGGAAAATGAAATAAAGTCCATTCCGCCATCTAAATGCTCTGTGTAAAGCTGCCTTCTGCATGTTCCCCACCGACAACTTATTTTCCACCAGATCACTATGACTGCAGCGCATGGTAGACCCAAAAACATTGTCCTCCAGTTAAGGGATGTTTACTGTTTACTTTGGGACAAACCCACTGAATTTATTGACACGTGCCATCATATCAATTGAACAAGTGTGCGCGCCTGACATTCAAAGTGCGTAACAGAGGTGACGAAACACCCATAGCTCCCCCACCTCAAAAATGAATCCGGCGCCACTGCTTCGGCGACTCCCCACACCACCCCCCACTATGACATAAACTTGTACAACTCATCTTTAATTAAAGTATCAATATAATAAAAGTACATATATGTGAATAAATTGCTGCCTACAGTGCAATTAAAAAAGAATGAAACAAAAGACAGGGCAATATTTCATCATTTAATATATAAGTGAGCCAAAGAGCCACTTCTGTTAGCCTGTGTCTAGAACCGCCTATGGGCTGCATGTTTTCTTTCATTCTTATAGCTTGATAGGAAGTCTTATCCAATCTGGTCACCCACATTAATACAATGGTGAAATAATATTGACCACAAAACACTATATTTATAAGAAATATCAATGATTTTTCCTACACAATCCTAATAAACGGTTTCACTTCACAATATTTATTAATTTATTTATTAATCTATTAATCTATTTGTATGATTTGTTCTTTAAATTGCCATTTATATTATTTTTCGGTCTCAGGAAATGATTGAGGGATGAAGAGACTGATGTCTGGTTCTTTAGGTTATGATGGGTATGCGGTGTTCCTCTCCAAATCCATTCTGTCTGATATCAAACAGTCCAGTGTACGCCACTGAATATCTCTGTGTTACAGGCCCTGCCTTTCCCTAGGGGGGGCGGTGGAGAGCAATGGATAGGAGCAGGAAGAGAAGAGTGGAGTGTGTTAGCTTGAGAGACTCGAGCTGTGGAGTAGTTGTTGTTGCTCACCTTGCCAAGAGGAAGAAAGTTCTACAAGCTTTCATCTGCCTCTTCCTTGTTTTGCTGCCAGCAGAGCAGGACCTATGAGCTTGTTACCAGCAAACAAGCCAAAGTAGACACCAGCCTGTTCTGGACTTACTTAGGTAACACTGGGGGCTCGCTCCGGGATCACTCTGCTAGAAAAAAAAGAAAGCAAAAGAAACGGGGTGGGGAATGGCAAGAAATGGATGAAGCAAGCTGAAAGAACTTTGTGGGAGTTCCCAAGATGGCTGTGACTGGCGCCAATGCTGCTGCCGAAGTATCAACGCACTTGGAGGGAAGGAGCCAAAGAGTAAGCTTAAACCCCTTCCTGATGGATATAGAAGAGACCCGACAGGACAATGCGGGTTTGTGTGATGAAATGGAGTAGCGTGGTGATGATCAGCGGGTGACGAGTATGGAATTAATTCCAGCCGCGAGCGAAGCTGCTGATTACGCTCTACCATGGCCGCTTACCCCGCCGCCATCAGAACATTACAACCCCTTTAACAAACTGCGGTGAGACTTTAGCCCATTTCTATCCAAGTCATGGTGGCGCTGGAAACGTAGCATCCACGCCTCATGTGACGACATGTTATATGGATAATAAGGCTGATAGCCGAGGTGTACGTGCTGTTGACAGATTTCCTCTTTCCCCGCTTACTGCACCGAACTGGGAACGCTGTGTAGCTTCATCTCTGACCAACACGGTACCACTTATTCATCAGTCAGAGGGGTTTGGCCACACACTACAAATTTGTCCACCTGCACGACTGGATTTCCCTCACATGCGCGGAGGCTCCATACATCATGTTGTAGCACCATTTGGCAGAGTAGAGAACAACCACAGATTTTGTATTTCACCCCAGCTGCAAAATACAGTCTGTGATCAGCACTCCGGTTCCTTTAATCTTGTGCATGGATTGAATGACATAGGCAGCAGTGAGTGTCAAACATGTAATGAGAAGATTCCAATACTGCGGCCAGGCCATTTTGATGGAACAGGTTCATGGAAAGGCTTCTTTTACCAGTTTGAATGCTGTGCTAAGGCTAATCACTGGACTGAAAAGACGGAAGCTGTCCAGTTAAGGTTCTGCCTCACTGGTCCGGCTGGAGCCATTGTCCATAAGAATCCCAGATCAGCTGATTGGAGCTATCGGCAGATTGTTGAGGAGGTCGAAGCTGCTTACGGACCTTGTTCGGAACATGCTGCAGCTATTGGCATCAAACTGAAGCAAAGAGTCAAGAAAACTGGAGAAGCTCTACATGTACTAAGAGATGGCATCTATGAAAAGGTCTCTGTTGTTTATGCCAACTGTACAGAGAGGGAGCAAGATCACATCAGTGTGGAGATTTTCTTTAATGCTCTAGCAGACCCTGATCTGATCCAAAAACTGTTAGGAGCGACCGTGCACCCTTGCATTGGATAATGGAATAGCCCAAAGATATGAAGCGACAAGGATGGCTGCCCGTGCGGTCACACAATTGATGCAGCCCACCACACACAACTTGACATCTCAGGGGGCCAGGTTACCAATGGTGCATGAGGGCTGCGACCTGTCCCAGTGGGAGCCATCCGAGAAACATCGACAGCAATCCATCTCAAGTAAGAACAAACAATTAAGAATGCGTACCCACTGCCTCTGATTCAAGAGTCTCTGGACACCCTCTCCACTGTGAAGTTCTTCATCACACTCAACCTAACATCTGGATACTGGCAAGTGGAAATGACACCTCAGGCAAGAAGAACCGCTGCATTCTGCACACGTAAAGGGCTTTTTGAATGGAACGTGATGCCTTTTGGACTGTGTAATGCTCCAGCCACTTTCCAAAGGCTCATGGACCGTGTCCTGACAGGGTTGCAATGGGAGACCTGTTTGGTCTATCTCGATGACATTATAGTTCTAGGACAAAACACTGGTCAGATGTTGGAATGACTGGAGCATGTGTTCACCAGGCTGCGTGCAGCTAAGCTCAAGCTCAAACCCTCCAAATGCTGCCTGTTTTGGGATCAAGTAATTTTTCTAGGCCACAAAGTTTCGGCTGAATTTGTTGCCACAGACCCCCAGAAGATTCAGCAGATACAGGAGTGGCCCATGCCTCAAAACGTGGGGGAGGTGCGGCAGTTTATGGGGCTGGTTTCATATTATCGCAGTTATGTGGAAAATTTTGCCACCATTGCCAAGCCACTCCACGAGCTCACCAAAAAGTATGCACGTTTTACTGGACAACTCAATGCCAGGAGGCTTTTGAAGAACTCAGACGACGCCTAACATCAGTGCCTGTCCTCGGCTACCCTCTGGATAGCGGTGAGTTGCTCCTTGATGGTGATGCCAGTGACTGTGGTATTGGTGCTGCTCTCTCTCAAATACAGGAGGGGGAGGAGAGAGTCCTGGCATATGGCAGCAGATATCTGTCGGCTACCAAGAAGAACTACTGCACCACCAGACAGGAACTCTTAGCTGTGGTGTTCACCTCACACTTCAGA
>NC_040235.1:5185507-5210285 GCF_001444195.1 Xiphophorus couchianus | reverse complement strand
TAATACATATTCCAATAAACTAAATGAAGACTCACCAGAGCTTCTTCGCTTTTCTTCTTCAACATCATTCTAGCACCGCCATCCTCCTGAATATATAATTAATATAATATAATATAATATAATATAATATAATATAATATAATATAATATATATGATCTAATAATATATATAACATACTATAATATAATATAATATATATGATATAATATAATATAATATATATAATATAATAATATCACATCCTATCTCTCCTTACCCTCCTCTCCTCTGCTCTCTCTCCTCTCCTCTCCCCTCCTCACTATCCTCTCCTCTCTCTCCTCTCCCCTTCCCTCTCCTCTCCCTCCTTCCTCCTCCTCTCCCTCTCCTATCCTCCTCCCTCTCTCCCTACTATAACATAATATATAATATAAGATAATATAATATAATATATATAATATAATATAATTAACATGTTAAGTGGTCAGTATGATCAGGTGTTGTGTAGCCGTTGCTAAAGGCTAATTTTGCTGCTGTTTCAGCCTCATTGTGATGAAGTAAAACATTGTGACTAGAGTAACTAACTTTTAGACAAAGTTAGTAGTAACATTTTGAACTGTGAGTATTCCAGAATTAAAACGGTTTAACCAAAATATTTCGTTATACATGTGAAAGTAAAGTGACAGCAAGATATTATAAACAAACAATGTTCATGGCAACATTCCTGACAGGCTGTTTACCTCTTTCACATGGAGTTTCTGACTCCTGTTGCCTTTAAGCCCTCTGAGCCTTAAAGGGGGCCTTCAAATAAAAGCACGCGAGTGGAAGATTTCAAAATTCTTCGCAACTTCGGTGAAATTATTAGGTGAGACGAATGTGACTGTCACCAGTATTGGGGGGGTGATACGTCCCCCGGTTCCTCTGCCTATGGAAAAATAACATTTTATTGATAAAGTAGAGGGATGATATCAGCCCATCAGATGGTTTAGAAGAGGGAGAGGAAGCATCATGGGACTGCAGAGGTCCTTCACCTGATCCTGGTTGTTGGGACAAGAACTTTGTTACTGAACTTAAGGACATTTTTCATGTTTCTGTACGTAAGTAGATTTAATGGTGGGAACTTTTACTCCACTACATTTTACAGTATCTGTACTTTCTACTTCACTACATTTCTATAAAGCGTTGCGTTACAAGTTACATCCAAGTCGCTTTGCTCTTTTTGATTTGTTCTTTAGTTTGAAAGTAATCAATGATTCTGGTGCTGCCTTTGCCTCCCTGATATCATGAACTGCTAGCTTTCAAAAATTCACCATCAAATCTGAAAACATATCGAGGAAAGTTAAGCTGCTAAACGCTGTCTGAGTTTTGGGTGTTAAACTGATTTAGGTTAGAGAAGTTTTATGTAATCTTACCAGCTTCTAGTTTAAATCGACTGCAATAAATAAAACAATTAAATAGTTGTAAGCAGCTGAACTGGCAGTAACATTGATTACTGCGGTCGGGGCGCATGGAGCGCAGCGTCTCCTGCCATGAATGTCCCAGTAACGTTAAACTCCTCCACATCCTGGTTACTGAATTAATGTGAATAATCTCCATCTCATATTTACATTTACAGTCATATTCAATAAATTAGAATATTGGTTCCCATGAGGCTCGTTGGTAGGATTTTAAAACAATTTAAGCAGATATTAAACATATTTTTCATCAGACCCAAATTTCTACATTAAGGTTTTTTATTGGTCTGTAATCTGATCAGAAATGTCATGTTTTCATTAACTGTAAGTGTCAGGAAACGGTGTGAGGTAGTGAAGGCAGCAGGCGGGAGACCCAGGATGTGAAGAAATAAATGTTTTTAATGAAAAATGTCCAAAAATTACTCAGTCCACCAAATCCAAAAGCCGGGCAGCACGGCCGGGCGGAGCCTGGGCTGGACGCCGGTAGCAACCGGTACATGAAGGATGAGACGAGAGACTGGGCACACAGACTATAGGGAACAGGAAGCCAGGTGAGACGAGGACCCAACAGAGACACAAGTGACACTAAATACACAGAAGGTAATCGGGGAATGAGACACACCTGGGAATCATCAAAGGGAGGACAGGACAGAGACTCAAAATGAACACAGATCATGACAGTAAGCAACAAATCATGATAATTTATAAATAAAAGCTTTAAAACAGTTTGTGGGGAATTAATCTGTATGATGTGTTTAACTTGTGAGCCGAGTTACTGAAATACATTTTATAAATATTCTAATTTACTGAAAATGATTGTAGTTAAGGACTGTTAGAGAGACGCAGGTCATCCTGATATTCTGATGCATAGAATCACAAATCTAAATCTAAACTGTCACAGAGAGTAAACACAATAAAACATGATTTATCTGCAGCTTTAAATGGCTCATTACTGATGTAGTACAATTAATGTGATCGGTACACTTAATGATATTGTATTAACCATTAGGTAAACATTCAGCAAGTACTTTTACTTTTAATATTTAAATATTTTAAATACTTAATCAAGTAAAAATGTTAATGTGGTTCTTTTACTAGAGAACATTTTTGTCTGTTTATTTGTACTTTTACTTCAGTACATTGTTTGAGTTCTTTCTCCACCTCTGGTGAGCAGCCAGTAGGTGGCGCTAGAGTCAGGAGGAGGCAGCCTGGAGAAAAGGCTGTTCCTCCCTGATCTGTTTCCAAGCAGTCAGAGTGTAGAAGTTGAGAGCTGGAGAAGTTTCCTCCTGTTGCTGCAGCAGCAGAGATGTTCTGCTTCATGGACTAAATCAGGTTGGAAAGAGGAGAGATCTTTACTGAGCTGCTGGATAAAAGCTTCTGAAACATTTCAACTCTTTCTGGAAACTAATGAGACATAAAAACAATGGATGTTTTTACCATCCAGACCTTTAGAACCAGTTCAGGTCAATAATTATATTCTTCTTCTTAAGCTTCTTCTTGGCCTCTGATTGCAACAGCAGGACAATCCAACATTTTAGTCTGACTTCATCTGGAAATATTTCTTTGACCCTGAATCAGTTTGAAGGCAGGCCAGCTCCTCATCAGAGCTGAGATCTTCTCTGTCCTCCATGCTGGAAATGTACAAGTCCAGCAGCTCCTGATCAGTGACATCAGAGCGTGACATCATCAGTAGAATGATGATGTCATTTCCCTCTCAGAGCAGCTTGGAAATCTGAGAGGAAAGATGCAAACAAAGACTCTCTGGACTGTTGGATCTGCTGGTTCTGGTTCCAGATGCTCCTTGGACACTTTCACAAGCCATTACTGCAGCTGCTGGATTCAGGATGCTGCTTCTTCTTCTTGGTCTCATTGTAAATGTGTGCAGCAGCGCCACCTGGTGGTGTTGGTTGGTAGAGGAAGTGCTGAAAGGTTGGAGGTGTTTGTCAGAGGTGTGTGATGATGGAAGCCTCTCCCTGGTTTGTGAGTCTGAGCTCAGAGATCAAATCTTTGATTCTTGTTGAACTCTTTGTTGAATGTGATGCAGCTTCTCCTTTTTAATGTTTGTATTTCTGGATATTACAGTGAGGCCACAGCAGGTTTTCAGCAGCAGGGCTGTTTAGTGTTTCATTCCTTCATCTGTGTGTGGGAGTGTGGATGGAACAGGTATCCAGGTGTTGTGTCAGAGTTTAGATTGATTGTATTTTAATGCTGATTATTAAATCAGGTTGAGCTTCCAGAAATGTTTCCTTAGTTTCCTGATGTCCTTTTAGGCTTCAGTGAGTTTCTTCAGGTTGTTACTGAGGGATTTCCTTTCTCCTCTCTGTTGGAGCTTTTCCTGTGTTTGGAGAAATGAGTTGTGCTGCAGCAGCACCAACTGTCCTTCCTACATCCACTGCAGTTTGCAATCCAAATGTTGGACTGTTCCTGTCTCAGTGGAGGACAATGTGTGTCTGAGAGACATGTAATGTCCATGTTTGCTGCTGAAAGAGACTGATGGTCTGACCCCCCTCCTCCTTTCAGGGTGGAGCCTGCTGGAGTCCCATTCTTGACACCAGGTGAGGAAGTGTAAGTGTGTTTTTCATCTGATTCATGACAACAAAGCAGCTCACATTCAACCATCTTCAAACTGTCACATCACTCATTCAGGAGTCATCATCAAAGTGTCAATAAATGATCAATAACTGCAGCTGGATTGTGTTTGTTCTCTCCATCAGATTCCTGTCAACTCACCATCGACACAAACACAGTGAACAGAAACTCAAACTGTCTGAAGACAACAGGAAGGTGACATGTGAAGGAGCTTCAGTCATATCCTGATCATCCAGACAGATTTGATTGGGATCAGCTGCTGTGTAGAACTGGTCTGACTGGTCGCTGTTACTGGGAGGTCGAGTGGAGAGGAGAGTTGAGATATCAGTGAGTTACAGAAGAATCAGGAGGAAAGGAACAGTAGAGACTGTTGGTTTGGATAATGATCATTCCTGGAGTCTGAGCTGCTCTGATGTTGGTTACTCTGTCTGGCACAATATAAAACTCGTCTCTCCTCCTCCTCTGTCTCTAACAGAGTAGCAGTGTATGTGGACTGTCCTGCTGGCATTCTGTCCTTCTACAGAGTTTCCTCTGACTCACTGATCCTCCTCCACACCTTCAACACCACATTCACTGAACCTCTGATTCCTGGATTTGGGTTCTGTGGTCTGGTTCCTCAGTGTTTCTGTGCTGAGTTGAGTCTAAAGAGTCTAAAGATTTTCCTCCTGTCAGAGAAACTCTCTCACTGTTGAACAGATAGTTCAGTCTCTACAATCTATTTCTTGGTGAAACAATTTGATTGAATCCTTGGAAACTTTTTTTCTTCCAGTCCTTTAAAGATGGAAGCTGGGATTATTCCAGGATTATTCCAGGATATTCCAGGATCCTCATGTTTTTCTGTTGTTTCCAGTCAAAGCTTCACACTGAATATCAAGATGTTGTTTCTCTTATTTTTTCCTTTCATTCATCAGATTTCATTGAAATGTTGATCAGTTTTTCTCAATCACTGATCATTTTCTGTTTCTATCGGCTCCTATTTTTCTAAATGTCAGATTTGAATATTAAATCTTCCTTTTGTAAATTTGCTGCAGTTTTTCTTCATGTGTTTTAAATAAAAACATTTTTCTGCATTTGGTTCATTTGCTGCTCATTCTGTTCTTTTCCTGGTCAAATTTAAATATTTGCATTAAAAAGATTTTTTCATCAACTCTGCCTTTCAGAAAGTCCTGATTTAAAGTAAACATTCCCATCCCATGAAGGTCAGAGGTCAATGCTTTGAAGCCTAAAGTGGGAAAATCTTCATATTTTCTGTTTCATTCAGAACTTCTACCTGAAACTCAGAACCTGCAGAACATTTTTCTCTTTGGAGGAAAAATCCCAGGAACTGGAAGATCAGAGCAGAATGAAAACTGGAGATCAGTGTTGGACAGAAAAGGTCTGATCGCTGCATCTCTGCTATATTTTACATTTAAATCTGATAACAAAAAGTAAACCTGTTTTTAGTGAATAAACCAACATGGATATGACCCGCCACAGCGCCAACGTGGGCCACACCTGATTCAACCCAAACCGGAAAATAAAGGATTTAATGGAAAAAGCAAAACCCAGTAAAATCAGCAGCTGGTTGTGATTAAAATGCAGTTTGTTGCAGAGGTTCAAACTTCCTGATGGTGACCTCTCCTCCGTCCCTCACCTTGTCTGGCCGGTTTTAATCCTCACTGCAGTGTTAGACTGGAGCTCATCTCTCAGATTAACCAGATTAACACTGAGCTGCAACAGGAACCAAACGTCTCTCCTCCAACTTATTTCACTGATTAATAACAAGGTTGGATAAAAACATTGAGCTGAGCTTCTCATTCCTTAAAGAGTCATGAAGAAAGACTCACCCTGGAACTGCAGAAAAGAAGTTAGAAAGTTTAAAAATAGATGGAAAAACTTTGTAAATATATTCTAATAAGTGATTTAATTATCTGTTTTTGTATCTTTTAATGTATAAAACTGTATAAAAATTTAAATGGTTAAAAATCTTCAGAATGAGCCAATTTTTAACCTGATTAATCATCACAATAATTCTTTGTTGGACCAACGCTACGCGGTACTGAGGAGGAAACTTTAAAAAAGTTTTAATGTAACTTTCTCTATGTCCTAACATGAGATAATCTGAGAGAACAAATGGAGTTCCTCTGCCTCCTCCCTGTGTTCTGCTGAATTACTCTACTGGGTCAGAAACAAGCCATCAGAACCAGAACAATTAGCCGTGAGCCTGCAAGTATTGGACATGTTTTTGTCTAAATGAGGTGATTTTATGGCTCCATTTTGCCAGATCACATAGTAGCATTTCTACCTAAAGCCAAACATTAACAGCCAATCCATGTGATCGGTATCTGTGATCGGCAGTGATCGGACCTCATGGTGATCAGAACCGGCAGGAAAAACCCTGATGGGAGCGTCTCTACCCAGGAGTAATATGATGGTTTAGAAGTTCATTGAAATCTTTTCCGTTTTGAAAGAAGCTCACATTTGGGGAACTTGTGAATGATTACATTATTTATCATACTTGGTTCTGCTTAAAATAATTCAATTCAACTGAATTATTCTATTGTCATTATTGTTCTTACATTTGGGAGATTGAACATTTCTGTTTTTATTAGTTTTTAAAATAAAACTTTAAAAAGTTCAGAAAATAAAATCAATCTACTGAACTTTCTGATTTTATGAGGATCTGTTTGAAATGTTTGTTACAAAGTTGATTATTTTTATGTGAATTAAATTGGTGTTTAATTTGTGTTTTTAGTAATGAACTGTTACTGGATGTAATACTATTTTTATTTTTTAAAGGATTTTGACCCGTTTACTGGCCGACATTTATTCTATAAATCATTTGGTGACCAATTATAAAGTAAATGTATTGAACTAAAAATGGAATATCTAATTTCTGGAGCAGAAATATTAATCACTAATACAGTTTCCTCAAGTGACTGGAGTTTATTTATTTTTAACACAGTTTGATGAAATGGTGAAGAAAAATATAAGACAATTATAAATAAAACTGGCTCAATTTTTAAGGAAAAACTGTCATAATTGTCAGAAAAAGTCAAACAAAATTAAAAACTTTGTTTTTAAACACCTTAAATAAAATTCAACTTATAAAAAATGTAATACATCATCGTTCACCTTCTCAGATCTATCAGATCCTCATTGAACCTGATGTTTGTAGTTTTAGTCAGAAGCTCTCCCAGATGTTCCAGATGAGAAGATCTGAGCATCTGGTTTGGGAACCATGAATCCAGATCTCATCACACATATAGCAGATGAACTTCTAACTTTTTCTCCTCAGTGAGAAAAACCACTGACTGTGGCCTCAATAACTTACAATAAATTAAATCAAACGACTTCACTAAAAATACCAGAACTTCAGCTGCTGGGATCTGAACATACAGCCTCACAAATTCCTCCTTGTTGCATCTGCAGAGAAATCTACACAAGTTCATCAGTCATTTGGATCTGTCTGCAGGGGCGTCACCAGGAATCTTGGGCCCCATGACAAAAAATTAGATTGGGCCCCCCATGCAGCTGCTGTTACCATTTTTTGAGTCTATTTGACCCATAAAAAGCGTCACAATATTAAAGGCTTGTAACTGCCTTGCTTTCTTTGGTCCAAAACTGATACTAGCACAATATTTACTGCTCATGAATTTTACATGCAACAATCTGCAAGTAGGTTGCTTAAATTTTTTCTATTAATTTTAGATTATTGAAATGTCTCTCCCCATGAACAACAGTCACAGACAACATGCAAAATATACATTCCATCCATCCATCCATTTTCTGTTCACCCTTGTCCCTAATGGGGTCGGGAGGGTTGCCGGTGCCTCTCCAGCTACGTTCCGGGCGAGAGGCGGGGTACACCCTGGACAGGTCGCCAGTCTGTCGCAGGGCAACACAGAGACATACAGGACAAACAACCATTCACACACACACACACACCTAGGGAGAATTTAGAGAGACCAATTAACCTGACAGTCATGTTTTTGGACTGTGGGAGGAAGCCGGAGTACCCGGAGAGAACCCACGCATGCACAGGGAGAACATGCAAACTACATGCAGAAAGACCCCGGCCGGGAATCGAACCCAGGACCTTCTTGCTGCAAGGCAACAGTGCTACCAACTGCACCACTGCACTGTGCAGCCCGTATACATTCCAGACTTCTCAAAAAAATGCTGTGTAGTTGCATTTTATTCAAGGTGCAATATATAACTTTAATCAAAAATATGTTTTCTCCATATTTGTTAAAGCTGTCACCATGTTGTGACAGTTTGCTATGAAACAGATAAAATGTGATTGGGAAAAGACAGGGGAAAATGATTTTTCACAGATTATCTTTCATACCATACTGTCACAACATAATGACAGTTTTAACAAATATGTAAAAAAGTATATATTTTCTTTATTAAACTCTCATAGTGCACCTTTAAATTCACTTAAGATAAGATAAGATAAATCTTTATTGTCATTGTCACAAGGACAACAAAATTTAAAAGGTGCCATCAGTCAGTGCATATGCTTAAAAACAAAAAATAACTGTCTCACAATTCACACACAATGTAAGAAATAACAAATAACTGGTAAGAAACCCCCCCAAAAAACTAATCGGGTAGAAACTGTCTCTGAGACGGTTGGTTCTGGTTCTGGTTGCTCTGTATCTTCTGCCTGAAGGCAGCAGTGTGAACAGAGAATGTCCGGGGTGAGAAGTGTCCTTTGTGATGTGTTGTGCTTTTCTTAGACAGCGGTCGCTGTGCAGGTCCTCCAGTGAGGGGAGAGGGCAGCCAATGATTTTTTGGGCTGTATTCACAACCCTTTGGAGAGCTTTCCTTTGAGCCGTAGTGCTGCTGTTATACCAGACGCAGATACAGTAGGTCAGTATGCTCTCTATGGAGCACTTGTAGAAGGACACCAGCAGCTTCTCCTTGATGCTGTTCCTCCTGAGAACCCTCAGGAAGTTCAGTCTTTGCTGGGCCTTTTTTATCAGCTCCAAGGTGTTCATGTTCCATGTGAGGCCCTGCTCAATGTGGACCCCCAGGAAACTAAATCATAACATTTTAAAGTATGCACTTTCATTTTTTTACTTTCTTGTTACTAAATATTACAAATGTTTCCATAATTTAGTGTTAATCTAGTTTTGTCTCATCATTAATATTTGTAATTCTCCTTCCATTAAACTGTTGCTGCTCCAAACTGACCAGATCAAAATAATGTATCAGCAAATATTAGATTCATTGCATAAATCATTTATGTAAAGTAAGAAAAGTTTAGGACCCAGTTCTGACCCTTGTGGTTTTCCACAGGTAACTTCTAGTCAATCAGAATTCATATTATTTGTACATTTTGATTTCTTGAGTAACTTTTACCCAGGAATGTGAAAAGCCTCATGATTCAGAAGTAAGAAAGATAATAATTATATAAAATATATATTGGAGACAGTATATAGGAGCTTTAGTAATAATCTATATTATAATAATGTGTGATTTCAGCTGCAGTATTGTGGTGATATCAGGAACTACTGATTATTTATTTAGATCTTTCTGATTATTTCCTGTTTGTATTTCTAGTCAGACCAGTTACTGCAGCAGGAATCAGCTGTTCTTTTCTCTGGACTCTTTTCTCCTCATGATTCCATCATGAAACATTTTCATCAGAACTTCTCTCCTTCCTCATGAAGGTTTTATCAACCTGCCTCTAATTTCACTGCAGACTTTCTGCTGCTCTGAAAGAAGAAACTAAAAATCATGTGAGTTGTGATGTCATCAGTCCCACCACATCCCTCACATTTACTTTCAGTTTAGATTCATTTTGTTGTTCATATTTTCTTCATCAACTCTTTGGATCATTTGAACAAACTGTAAGTTTTCTTTATTTTCCTTCTTGAACTTTGACCTCAGGAACTTTCTTGTTTGTTTTTGCTCTCTGATGTTTTTAGAAAACATCCACTTCTGATTTCTGGTCAAAGTTTCATCTCTTCCTTTTATTCTTCAGGATTATTAGAATATTGATGAACTGCAACCAAACAACATGAACAGCTGATGTTTCTTTGGTTTTTCTCTGATCAAACTATTTTATGTTTCTATTTGCTGGATTCAAACTTTGAGTGATGTTTCCCAAAAAAAGGATAGAAGATTAAACCATGAATTATCAGGTATCCTGACTTAATTAAACCTTGATTTGGTTTCACAAAACCAACAGCACATATGTTACATGGTAATTAATCCTCTGCCAGTAACCTGCTGCTCTTAGTTCAGCCTGGTGGCCCAAACCCATCAGAATCCAATGTGTTTGTCAGTAATTACACCTTCTTGTCTGCATGTCTTGATCTTTTTTCCCTCCCTGAAATAAAATGATGCAAATTCATTCTGGCATTCAGTCATGTACTATTATTATTTTTAACATTATGATGGTAGAAAACACTATTTTCAAGGTTATAAAGATTTATGTTACTGTTTGTTTCTGAAGACTGCTGTTCTAACCTTGTCTAAGGACACAGTGTGAAGCTGCAAAAAACCTCTGCGTATGAAAAACAACATGTTGTTAATATAAAAACAGGACATGTGGTTTGGGAGAAGGAGAAATGACGGAGAAATGAAGTTGCCCCAGTGAGCAACTCAGCTACCTGGTGCATTGCAACAGCCTGGGTTACTGATCTGTGGGAGAATGAGGGAGGAGAGCCGGCGACGCCAGCATCTCAGTGGGGAGCCAGATTCACATGACAACAATTGTTCTCACTGATAAACCTCAATGGCAAATCAAGACAGCCAAACTCATGATCAGCCAAACTTATGATCAGAGTGCAACTTCTCCAATGTTTGTTCCTTCTGCCGTTAAGTTTCAGGAACTGCAACTGAACTGTTTCTCTCAGCAAGAATCTCTTCTTGTTTGTGGTTCTGCTCACACAATATCTGAGTCTGAGTGTTTACAGCAAGGCATTTCCTTGTATGAGACAGGCAGCATCTCAATGGGCAGAACAGCTGCCAAAGTTTTCTAAAATCATGATATACCAGATAACCGCCAAGTCCAAAAAGCAGAAATCCTGTTATCAAAAGTTGAGTTATATATACACTGCTCAACAAAAATAAAGGGAACACTCAAATAACACATCCTAGATCTGAATGAAAGAAATATTCTCATTGAATACTTTGTTCTGTACAAAGTTGAATTTGCTGACAACAAAATCACACAAAAATCATCAATGGAAATCAAATTTATTAACCAATGGAGGCCTGGATTTGGAGCCACACACAAAATTAAAGTGAAATAACACTACATGCTGATCCAACTTTGATGTAATGTCCTTAAAACAAGTCAAAATGAGGCTCAGTATTGTGTGTGGCCTCCACGTGCCTGTATGACCTCCCTACAACGCCTCGGCATGCTCCTGATGAGGTGGCGGATGGTCTCCTGAGGGATCTCCTCCCAGACCTGGACTAAAGCATCCGCCAACTCCTGGACAGTCTGTGGTGCAACGTGACGTTGGTGGATGGAACGAGACATGATGTCCCAGATGTGCTCAATCGGATTCAGGTCTGGGGAACGGGCTGGCCAGTCCATAGCTTCAATGCCTTCATCTTGCAGGAACTGCTGACACACTCCAGCCACATGAGGTCTAGCATTGTCCTGCATTAGGAGGAACCCAGGGCCAACCGCACCAGCATATGGTCTCACAAGGGGTCTGAGGATCTCATCTCGGTACCTAATGGCAGTCAGGCTACCTCTGGTGAGCACATGGAGGGCTGTGCGGCCCTCCAAAGAAATGCCACCCCACACCATTACTGACCCACTGCCAAACCGGTCATGCTGAAGGATGTTGCAGGCAGCAGACCGCTCTCCACGGCATCTCCAGACTCTGTCACGTCTGTCACATGTGCTCAGTGTGAACCTGCTTTCATCTGTGAAGAGCACAAGGCACCAGTGGCGAATTTGCCAATCCTGGTGTTCTCTGGCAAATGCCAAGCGTCCTGCACGGTGTTGGGCTGTGAGCACAACCCCCATCTGTGGACGTCGGGCCCTCATACCATCCTCATGGAGTCGGTTTCTAACCGTTTGTGCAGACACATGCACATTTGTGGCCTGCTGGACGTAATTTTGCAGCTCCTCCTGTTCCTTCTTGCACAAAGGCAGAGGTAGCGGTCCTGCTGCTGGGTTGTTGCCCTCCTACGGCCTCCTTCACGTCTCCTGGTGTACTGGCCTGTCTCCTGGTAGCGCCTCCAGCCTCTGGACACTACGCTGACAGACACAGCAAACCTTCTTGCCACAGCTCGCATTGATGTGCCATCCTGGATGAGCTGCACTACCTGAGCCACTTGTGTGGGTTGTGGAGTCCGTCTCATGCTACCACGAGTGTGAAAGCACCACCAACATTCAAAACTGACCAAAACATCAGCCAGACAGCATAGGTACTGAGAAGTGGTCTGTGGTCCCAACTGCAGAACCACTCCTTTATTGAGTGTGTCTTGCTAATTGCCAATAATTTCCACCTGTTGTCTATTCCATTTGCACAACAGCAGGTGAAATTGATTGTCAATCAGTGTTGCTTCCTAAGTGGACAGTTTGATTTCACAGAAGTTTGATTTACTTGGAGTTATATTGTGTTGTTTAAGTGTTCCCTTTATTTTTTTGAGCAGTGTATATATACATCTTAAAAATCCTCAACCAACAATATGGACAGATGCAGGGTCTTCCTCTTCCCCCAGGAATTCATCATGTATCCAGATGTAAATGTCCTGGTGGGGCAGGAAGGCTCTCCTTTGCTCATTCTCCTCATCAAACCCAGATCCATAGTTTACAGTTAGGAAGACATGCAGAGAGATGATCCAAAAGTGATAGTACAATACACAGAGCAGAACGCAGAGCAGATGAGGAAAGTAATAGGAGAATAAAAGCATCTGCTTCACTGAGAAAAAGAGAAAAAAATAAACACTATCAGGTCCGCACATTATAATATTGACTTCCACTACTGATTTATAAATTTAAAGTTGTTTATTTGAGCAAATGGTTGGCATGATTATGATGGTTTTTAGTTAGAAATTGTATGAAAATTTAAATTCTGAGCAAATTATGCATTCAATCAATCGACTGTTGTTTACTATTTTAGCAGTTGTTTTATTGCCTTGAGTATGATGTTCTTCAATTCCTTATAATCTTCCATCAAAAGATGTTATTTGTTCGATGTGCGGTTTGGCGAATGTCATTTATCTAGCGTAGCATCAGTGAGTCTGTGACCGAACTCATGGTTTCTTTAAGACATTTATTAACACATATTCATCTGATTTATTTAGGCCTGGCTCAACATAGTCACAACTCCTTAGTTTGGTTTGGATTTTGTGAAACGGATAAAACTAGAACGAACTAATGTGTCAAGCTTGGGTTTATGTCTCATCCTGGATCTGAATCAGACTTTTGTAAGAGAGCTCTCCACCATTAAATTCATATACAATAGTTTCCTGCTGCTTCCTTTCAAAATAAATTTTAAAAAGTGTTTGATTCAGTCAGAATATTAGTTTTTTTCAGATCACATAAGCCACTTGTAGTCTGATTTCACTGCAGATCTTCTGCTTCCTGGTTCTTCTGCTCTGAAAGAAAAAACTACAAACCAGGTGAGCTGTCCACAAGTGGAACAAGTCAGAGTTGGGCCGGGGGGCGGGGCTAATGACCGGGTCCTTTATACACAAATAATAAAGCTCATGATAATATAACTTTAAAACAGACATGCCTGCAACAGCGGAGCTTACAAGTTTCACCAACACAGACATTGTCATTCTGAAATTCATCAATCGGACATGAAGCAAAACAAACCAAGAGACAATAGAAACATCAGGCTGCTGGTCATTAATGATGACACAACACAAATTCAAAGCAGTTCAGAACAGCGGATAGCAATCGGATCATTTTGACACTTTATCAGTTTTAACTCAGAGCCCTGAAACAACATTAACATAGCACAATTACAAATTACAAAAACGCTACAACATTAACAAAATGGAAGAGGTTTGTCCCAGTGTGAGACCTGAGAAATCGCTGATTGGACAATAGGCATTAATACGTAAATACGCTGAGTCCTACTTACGTCACCGCCATCTTGAAAGTGGCAGTGGAGAGAAAGTGCTGCATGGACTAGTTTCAACCGTTTTATAGTACAAAGTGGACCCACCTCCTTTACCTTTCACAGGTAAGAATTAAAGATAATAATATAAATTTACAAGCAGAATTTCTTGACTTTGTGGCCGGTACTGTGCATTTCTGTGGTGGAACAAACTTCCAACTTTTGTTTTTGCTCTCTGACGTTAACTTCTGATTTCAGCTCAAAGTTTCATCTCTCTGCTGTTTGAAGGTTAATTTACAAGATTAATAAATTATTGATGAACTAAAATCAAATACGACAAACAGCTGATGTTTCTTTTCTTCTCTGGACAAACTGCTTCATCATTTTATTTCATGGTGTCAAACTCTGGTCTCCACCATTAAAGTTAGAAACAACAATTTCATGTTGCTTACATTTAAAATGAAAAATTATTTTTAATATTTAGTCTTAGATTCAGCCGGATTATTAAGTAGTTAATTTATGATGAAACATATAATACACTTATAGAGTTTATAATTAACTAACTAAAATACTTCCTGTTCAGGTTGAATCAGTGAATGTAAATGTTGCTCCATGTCTCCATCTAGTGGACTGATAGTAGAAGTGCAGCAGCTGATGGCAGCTTCCTCTGCCTCTCTGCTGTCTGACTGCATTCACCTGACACTGATATGAAGCAGAGAAGAAGAGCCAATCAGAGGAGGAGCAGCTGATCTTTTTCCAGCTCTAATGATGTAAAGGATGATCAGAGTTGATGTGCAGATGAATGATGTGTTTCCTCTGCAGGTGAAGGTAGAAAGTGTGTGTGAGCTGATGTGAATTCAGCAGCATGGATCAGTGTGAGGACAGAGAGGAGGGAGTCCCTCCCTCTAAAACCACTCTGTGTGGGGAAGATGAGAGCCAGAGCAAAGGTCAGAGGTGAGGTCACCATCTCTAACTGTCCACAGCCCTTTTCACACAGCGTTCACTATATCAGGCCAGAACAGACGTGATGATGAAGCTGCTGCTGCTCCTCTTTGCTGCTTCATCCAGACTGAACAGATTAAGTTTTAATCATCATGTTTCTGTCAGGATCCATCAGAGACTCAAACCAGAACCAGAACCAGAACCCAGTTGTGTGTCCTTGAAGAGTGACAGGTCAAGTGATAAACGCATTGACTTTAAATCTCCTGGATCTCCACCATCAGAGAGGTGAGCTGTTTCTAACTGCTGTAACTGTTCAATATTTATCTGTCATTGTGGCCATGTGACAATAACATTATCATGATATTACACAGAATTTCAGGTTATTTTATTTTTATATGTATTACATCAATGACATTGATGTCTCCAAGATAACATGGTACCATGGAGACAGTGAAGTCCAAATGTATAATTGGTACTGCAAAAATTAGTGAAATAATTTCTTTGTGATAATCAGGTCCATTTAGATCTACAATCTTTACCCAGAGCTTCCCCAGGTCCATGTAGTTTAGAGTAATCTCAATATTTGATCTGATGTTTCCCTGAGATCCATTTAATCATCATTCAGGTAGTGACACTGCCCCCTACTGGCCAGTTATTGACACCATACATAAGCAATTACTGCTGATGAATAACAGGGAAAAAAAATAAGCTGAATAAATTCACTTTACAATCAGGACAAATTTGCATAAACTATTATATTTCTATAACCATTTAGCCACAAACACTTAATTGCATTTTCTTCTGTTTGGCATCAACTTAACCCTCCTGTTATGTTGCAGGTCAAATTGACCCGTTTTAAAGTTTTGTTTGTTTTTTTAATAGTTGGAAGTATTTTCTTGCATGAAATTGTTTCTATTTGTCTTAATAGGTGCATAATAGGTAATATTAACTGAAAATGTATTCATTTTACACATTTGCAACCCCGGCTGCGTCTACTTTTTACATAAATAGTGTTTGGGTCAATTTGACCTGGCAGTCAAGTTAAAGTGCAAAAAAAGATTAAAAAATGTCCAATTGTCCAATATCCACATACATACATGCACACACACATAAGCTTCTCACTATTCTTTTAACTTCACTAGGAAACTGAGCCAACCATGAGAAACAACTCATTTAAAGTTTAACTCACTTTCACACAAACACAAAGAGCCTAGCATAAATGTTTGGCTGTTGAACTGGACCGTTCAAGCTAATTTTCTATTAGCAGCTTTACAAATCTTTTACATTAAATTTACATTACCAAGGTACATTAAGACAAACTTTTATCTTGGATTTTTTCTATTCTTCCTGTTTCTTTTCTCTCTCCCTGAAGGATAAGTCATTTTTGAGACATTGTTTTGCTAACTTAACTTCTGACCAAAGCTTTGGACGTTTGGATGCTCACTGCACGGCAGCTCATGTTACCGGCGAAGCATGTGGTACTTACTGTGGCCACCATTGGGCCCCAAGAGCAATATATTTGTTTTCTTTTTATCAATAAATAATGATTTCTACATACATTATCAAATATATATTACTGTAAAAAACAAATCACTTCAAAGTGAAATTGTGTGTTTTTGATGTTATGATGACAGAAATTATTACTAAAAATATATATAAAATATATCAGTTCCACTGAGGAGACCCCTTAGTGGTGTTGGGGCCCTAAGCAGCTGCTTAGTTTGCTTATGCATTGGGCTGGCCCTGACTGTATGCAAGCGTTTAGCTTGAAAAGCTAGCTGAAAAGTTCCTTTGTTAGTAATTCTATCACCAGGAGAAATTACAAGTTTTTTGTAGTATGTTTAATGTCTGCTAAAAAGTTATTTTTGAAAGGTATTATTAATCTGACAAGCCACATCAGGAATTATGTCCTAATTTATTGATACAGATTGTATGGCATTCACATGGACGTTTTGGCTTTATTCTTGGCACAGAAAAGGAAAAGATTTTCCAGTAACTGTGGGTGCATTAGCGCCTCCCACTCCTCCTTGTCCCCACCAACTTGCATGATAAAGTTACACCGTTGTGTGTGTGTGTGGTGGGGGGGGGGGGGGTGTATGTATGTAAGTAGGTATGTATGTAGGGGTGTGTGTGTGTGTGTATGTATGTGATTAATTGTCTTAAAAATATTGCGAGAAATGATAATATTATTTGAAGACCATTTTAATCTGCTATGTAATGATAATGACATAATGAGGCATCCTGCCAAAAATAATTAATATTACTTTATTACTTTATTTTCAAAACAACACTTAATACTGGAACTGGTAAACAAAATGAACAAAACAACCAAAAATAAAATGGACTCTCAGTCTGCGTTAACAAAAAAAAATGCTCTTGAATAAAAATTAAACACAACATAAAACCAAAGTGGAAATAAAAACTACATTCAACCAAGAGCACAGATTATGAAGTATGTATACTATATTGTCCTTGATAATTATAAGATAAGATAGATAAGATAAATCTTTATTGTCATTGTCACAAGGACAACGAAATTCAAAGGGTGCCATCAGTCGGTGCATATGCCCAAAAACAAACAATAACTGTCTCACAATTCACAACGCAAGAATCAACAAACAACTGGCAAAAAAAAAAAGTAAGAATAGCCACATTCTCACATACATCATTATGATGATTAATGGTTGTTTTTGATTGCATTTAGTTTTGTTATTGCTATCGGGTAGAAACTGTCTCTGAGACGGTTGGTTCTGGTTCTGGTTGCTCTGTATCTTCTGCCTGAAGGCAGCAGTGTGAACAGAGAAGGTCCGGGGTGAGAAGTGTCCTTTGTGATGTGTTGTGCTTTTCTTAGACAGCGGTCGCTGTGCAGGTCCTCCAGTGAGGGGAGAGGGCAGCCAATGATTTTTTGGGCTGTATTCACAACCCTTTGGGGAGCTTTCCTTTGAGCCGTAGTGCTGCTGTTATACCATATGCAGATACAGTAGGTCAGTATGCTCTCTATGGAGCACTTGTAGAAGGACACCAGCAGCTTCTCCTTGATGCTGTTCCTCCTGAGAACCCTCAGGAAGTTCAGTTATTAGATTTAGATAGAGTAGATGGACATATCCGACTACCTGATGCAGTAGTTCACTCCTCCCTTACACTAAGGAAATGAGGAAGGGAGTCAGTGAAAAGCACAGGAGTTGAGCCTTTTTTCATCCAGAGTCATCAATAGAAAGAGGAAAAGGCAGGAAGAAACGATAAAGGTGATGAATTAAAATGAGGTTGATCATTTTCATTTATCATTCGATTAATTGATTTATTGTTTATTGTGACAGGGCTTTGTATGTATATCTGTGTATGTGTGTGTGTATCTGACAACAGTTAAATAATTCCATCATAGGATTGCATTGTAAACCTGAAAACATTCAAAAATCAGCATAAAGCTTAAATCGCAATCATTGAAAAATCTTAAAAAATATCAAAATCCAAATCATTTGAAGACAGAAAACGAAAATTTTTCTTGAATTTTGTGGACTTTTGAAGATTTTATGGGGCTAAACTTTGCATAAAAGCTAAAATATTTCAAAAAGTACAGTAGTAAAATTTAGCAAAAGATATAGCACAGTTCTGCAGAAGGAGCCGAACATTTTGATAGATACATTGAAAAAAATAGTTAAAGTTTGCAGAAGTAAAGACCAAAAATCATCAACAGGATCTTAATAATGCATTCTCACTGATAGAAGAACATCAGTGAATAAAACAGGTCTGTTTAGATCCACATTCTTTACCCAGTGCATATCCGGGTCCATCTAGTAAACAGAAATATCAATATCTGATCTGATGTTTTACTGAGATCAATTTAATCATCATTCTTATAGTGATACTCCCCCTACTGGCCAGATATTGAGACCATAAGTAAAATAATACTGCTAGTGAATTACAGGAAACAAAATATTTAACCAGAATTAACATACATTTCTGCTATAACCTCTAAAATATATGTAAAGAATAAACAAATAAGGACATAGATATATTAAGTATTATACTGACATGAGACTTGAAGCACAAATATTTAAATGTGTTTTATCCTTTTCTCCATCAAACTATTTTCTTCCAGATGAAACAGACTCATTTATTTAGTTTAAGATTAATATTAACACACAAACATGAAGGCAGAAGTGAATTTCTTTTCTAGGTTGATATTTGGATTGTTCTTTAAATCTGACAGATTAATACTGAAAGAAAAAAAGTTTTAAATTAATTTCATGATTTCAGGTTCAACTCTGAGCTTCAAACATTATCCAACATGGTGGATTATCTCATGTGGATCTCATCCAGAACCAGATGGTTTATAATTGACCATCTGGTTCTGAATGAAGCTCCATCAGATTCTCCTCTCAGTCATTTCAAATCAACATGTTTGTTTCAGAATCAGATCTTTCTGCTCTTTAAACAAGGCTGGACATTATTCAGGAGGATCAATGATCAGGAACATGTTGGAGGATTGGACCGGTTCTGATGGGAATAATTTAAAACATCTGGTTGATGATCTGTTTGTGGAGTAGATTAAAAAATAATCTACTCCACAGAAGATTCTTAACATGAGTTTTTCTATCAGGATCCATCAGAGACTCAAACCAGAACCAGAGTCCAGCTGTGTGTCCATGAAGAGCAACAGGTCAAATGATAAACACATTGACTTTAAATCTCCTGGATCTCCACCATCAGAGAGGTGAGATGTTTCTAACTGCTGTAACTGTACGAACTGTTCAGTCTAAAAAGTTTTTATTTCAAATGTGTTTGTTGTGAGCTCAGCTCATTTCCCAGCATTTCTATGTTCATATGTGAAATCAGGGGCTCATCTACATACTTTCTGAGGTGTATGCAAACATGTTATCGGCGCATAGGCGCCGGAACAATGGGGACCAGAGGGCCATTGGCCCCACACTTTACAACCCTGGCCTGCCCGTCGGCTGGTCCCACCAGACATTTACACAGGCGGGCAAATCACTCGGGCAATCCGTGACTGACATGAGTCTGTGTTTATATACAGACAGAGGTACAGACTAAACCTACAGCACTGAGATCTGGACCAAATTTAAGGCTCCAGATCATAACAGTCACCCAAAGGTTTACACACATGCGGCAGCTTTGGGTCGGGTTGGGATCGTGAACCGGCCTCACATCTGAAAAAAGGCTTGAACTTTGATCAATTCTGCCTAAAAATTAAATGAGATTTCTGTATTTGTCACCATATATAGCACTGTGACAATGTTTTCTTTCTAATGGCATTGGGGTGACAAAAAATAAAAAGAACATCAGGCCATGTCCGTTTACGGGTCCGGACCAAATGCTCCCCCACACTTTGCGTAGAGCAGATCATTTTTGCTCAGGTTGAAAAATAATAGCATTATTCTTTTTTTCTTCTTTGCTCTTCCAAAAGCCAATCAGCCATCAGTAGCCATAAATATCAATTTGGAACAAACTTCCAGAAAACTGTAAAACAGCTGAAACACTGACTTCTTTTAAATCTCAACTAAAAACCCACCTGTTTAGGATTGTATTTGAAATGTAATCAATTACAAATTTATTGATGGAACCTGACTTAATGCTGTGTTTTGATTATTGATTCTATATTGCTTTGTGTTTCTGTGTTTGTAATGATGTAAAGCACTTTGAAATGCCTTGCGGCTGAAATGTGCTATACAAATAAAATTTGATTGATTCATTGATTGATTTAATTAAAACAGAAAAGAATTTTTTTTTATTTTTTATTATCTAATAAAAATGTTGTTACTATTAACAACATTTAGGAGTAATAAAAAAGTTATATTGTGTCAAAACATCTTGTAGGTAGCGAGTCTGTGTGAGTCTGTGGGGGTGAATACGCCAAAGCCTAAATGTTATTGATCAGTTTACTTTTGTAAATTTGGCAACTTGGCTCTTTTTCTGTAAGCTAAAAATGAATGAGTGGAGTTTGAATCCTCCCGTAGTTCTAAGAGCGGTCGTTTGGATCCTGCCAGAGCTTTTTACTGTGTGCACAGTTCTGGCGGTTTGCTGGTTTATGAGCTTTTTGTGTGTGTGTGTGGTTTGGTGAACTGAAGAGCTGACGGGTCACCCGGTTGGACAACTGTTTCACCGGGTGCTGGTGCATTCATACCAATGATGTAATGATGACAAAACCTTCATACAAACACAGTGTTTTAATACCGTCGATCTCTGTATTCAGCTGTTCTTAGGTCGGTTGCAGGTATTTATCCCCTTTTACATTTTTCCAGACTCCTTTTCGGAAAATGAAATAAAGTCCATTCCGCCATCTAAATGCTCTGTGTAAAGCTGCCTTCTGCATGTTCCCCACCGACAACTTATTTTCCACCAGATCACTATGACTGCAGCGCATGGTAGACCCAAAAACATTGTCCTCCAGTTAAGGGATGTTTACTGTTTACTTTGGGACAAACCCACTGAATTTATTGACACGTGCCATCATATCAATTGAACAAGTGTGCGCGCCTGACATTCAAAGTGCGTAACAGAGGTGACGAAACACCCATAGCTCCCCCACCTCAAAAATGAATCCGGCGCCACTGCTTCGGCGACTCCCCACACCACCCCCCACTATGACATAAACTTGTACAACTCATCTTTAATTAAAGTATCAATATAATAAAAGTACATATATGTGAATAAATTGCTGCCTACAGTGCAATTAAAAAAGAATGAAACAAAAGACAGGGCAATATTTCATCATTTAATATATAAGTGAGCCAAAGAGCCACTTCTGTTAGCCTGTGTCTAGAACCGCCTATGGGCTGCATGTTTTCTTTCATTCTTATAGCTTGATAGGAAGTCTTATCCAATCTGGTCACCCACATTAATACAATGGTGAAATAATATTGACCACAAAACACTATATTTATAAGAAATATCAATGATTTTTCCTACACAATCCTAATAAACGGTTTCACTTCACAATATTTATTAATTTATTTATTAATCTATTAATCTATTTGTATGATTTGTTCTTTAAATTGCCATTTATATTATTTTTCGGTCTCAGGAAATGATTGAGGGATGAAGAGACTGATGTCTGGTTCTTTAGGTTATGATGGGTATGCGGTGTTCCTCTCCAAATCCATTCTGTCTGATATCAAACAGTCCAGTGTACGCCACTGAATATCTCTGTGTTACAGGCCCTGCCTTTCCCTAGGGGGGGCGGTGGAGAGCAATGGATAGGAGCAGGAAGAGAAGAGTGGAGTGTGTTAGCTTGAGAGACTCGAGCTGTGGAGTAGTTGTTGTTGCTCACCTTGCCAAGAGGAAGAAAGTTCTACAAGCTTTCATCTGCCTCTTCCTTGTTTTGCTGCCAGCAGAGCAGGACCTATGAGCTTGTTACCAGCAAACAAGCCAAAGTAGACACCAGCCTGTTCTGGACTTACTTAGGTAACACTGGGGGCTCGCTCCGGGATCACTCTGCTAGAAAAAAAAGAAAGCAAAAGAAACGGGGTGGGGAATGGCAAGAAATGGATGAAGCAAGCTGAAAGAACTTTGTGGGAGTTCCCAAGATGGCTGTGACTGGCGCCAATGCTGCTGCCGAAGTATCAACGCACTTGGAGGGAAGGAGCCAAAGAGTAAGCTTAAACCCCTTCCTGATGGATATAGAAGAGACCCGACAGGACAATGCGGGTTTGTGTGATGAAATGGAGTAGCGTGGTGATGATCAGCGGGTGACGAGTATGGAATTAATTCCAGCCGCGAGCGAAGCTGCTGATTACGCTCTACCATGGCCGCTTACCCCGCCGCCATCAGAACATTACAACCCCTTTAACAAACTGCGGTGAGACTTTAGCCCATTTCTATCCAAGTCATGGTGGCGCTGGAAACGTAGCATCCACGCCTCATGTGACGACATGTTATATGGATAATAAGGCTGATAGCCGAGGTGTACGTGCTGTTGACAGATTTCCTCTTTCCCCGCTTACTGCACCGAACTGGGAACGCTGTGTAGCTTCATCTCTGACCAACACGGTACCACTTATTCATCAGTCAGAGGGGTTTGGCCACACACTACAAATTTGTCCACCTGCACGACTGGATTTCCCTCACATGCGCGGAGGCTCCATACATCATGTTGTAGCACCATTTGGCAGAGTAGAGAACAACCACAGATTTTGTATTTCACCCCAGCTGCAAAATACAGTCTGTGATCAGCACTCCGGTTCCTTTAATCTTGTGCATGGATTGAATGACATAGGCAGCAGTGAGTGTCAAACATGTAATGAGAAGATTCCAATACTGCGGCCAGGCCATTTTGATGGAACAGGTTCATGGAAAGGCTTCTTTTACCAGTTTGAATGCTGTGCTAAGGCTAATCACTGGACTGAAAAGACGGAAGCTGTCCAGTTAAGGTTCTGCCTCACTGGTCCGGCTGGAGCCATTGTCCATAAGAATCCCAGATCAGCTGATTGGAGCTATCGGCAGATTGTTGAGGAGGTCGAAGCTGCTTACGGACCTTGTTCGGAACATGCTGCAGCTATTGGCATCAAACTGAAGCAAAGAGTCAAGAAAACTGGAGAAGCTCTACATGTACTAAGAGATGGCATCTATGAAAAGGTCTCTGTTGTTTATGCCAACTGTACAGAGAGGGAGCAAGATCACATCAGTGTGGAGATTTTCTTTAATGCTCTAGCAGACCCTGATCTGATCCAAAAACTGTTAGGAGCGACCGTGCACCCTTGCATTGGATAATGGAATAGCCCAAAGATATGAAGCGACAAGGATGGCTGCCCGTGCGGTCACACAATTGATGCAGCCCACCACACACAACTTGACATCTCAGGGGGCCAGGTTACCAATGGTGCATGAGGGCTGCGACCTGTCCCAGTGGGAGCCATCCGAGAAACATCGACAGCAATCCATCTCAAGTAAGAACAAACAATTAAGAATGCGTACCCACTGCCTCTGATTCAAGAGTCTCTGGACACCCTCTCCACTGTGAAGTTCTTCATCACACTCAACCTAACATCTGGATACTGGCAAGTGGAAATGACACCTCAGGCAAGAAGAACCGCTGCATTCTGCACACGTAAAGGGCTTTTTGAATGGAACGTGATGCCTTTTGGACTGTGTAATGCTCCAGCCACTTTCCAAAGGCTCATGGACCGTGTCCTGACAGGGTTGCAATGGGAGACCTGTTTGGTCTATCTCGATGACATTATAGTTCTAGGACAAAACACTGGTCAGATGTTGGAATGACTGGAGCATGTGTTCACCAGGCTGCGTGCAGCTAAGCTCAAGCTCAAACCCTCCAAATGCTGCCTGTTTTGGGATCAAGTAATTTTTCTAGGCCACAAAGTTTCGGCTGAATTTGTTGCCACAGACCCCCAGAAGATTCAGCAGATACAGGAGTGGCCCATGCCTCAAAACGTGGGGGAGGTGCGGCAGTTTATGGGGCTGGTTTCATATTATCGCAGTTATGTGGAAAATTTTGCCACCATTGCCAAGCCACTCCACGAGCTCACCAAAAAGTATGCACGTTTTACTGGACAACTCAATGCCAGGAGGCTTTTGAAGAACTCAGACGACGCCTAACATCAGTGCCTGTCCTCGGCTACCCTCTGGATAGCGGTGAGTTGCTCCTTGATGGTGATGCCAGTGACTGTGGTATTGGTGCTGCTCTCTCTCAAATACAGGAGGGGGAGGAGAGAGTCCTGGCATATGGCAGCAGATATCTGTCGGCTACCAAGAAGAACTACTGCACCACCAGACAGGAACTCTTAGCTGTGGTGTTCACCTCACACTTCAGA